>NW_027039170.1:49415-49915 GCF_034236695.1 Oncorhynchus nerka | reverse complement strand
TATAGACAGTATATCACAAAAGTGAGTACACCCCTCACATTTTTGTAAATTTTTGAGTATATCTTTTAGTGACAACACTGAAGAAATTACACTTTTCTACAATGTAAAGTAGTGAGTGTACAGCTTGTATAACAGTGTACATTTGCTGTCCCCTCAACATAACTCAACACACAGCCATTAATGTCTAAACCGCTGGCAACAAAAGTGAGTATACCCCTAAGTGAAAATGTCCAAATTGGGCCCAATTAGCCATTTTCCCTCCCCGGTGTCATGTGACTCGTTAGTGTTACAAGGGCTCAGGTCTGAATGGGGAGCAGGTGTGTTAAATTTGGTGTCATCGCTCTCACACTCCCTCATACTGACTGGTCACTGGAAGTTCAACATGGCACCTCATGGCAAAGAACTCTCTGAGGATCTGAAAAAAATAATTGTTGCTCTACATGAAGACGGCCTGGGCTATAAGAAGATTGCCAAGACCCTGAAACTGAGCTGCAGCACGG
>NW_027039170.1:30503-48915 GCF_034236695.1 Oncorhynchus nerka | reverse complement strand
AGGGTTGATATAGTCATGGTAGGATACATGATAGAGACAACACATGGAGTAGGGTTGATATAGTCATGGTAGGATACATGATAGAGACAACACATGGAGTAGGGTTGATATAGTCATGGTAGGATACATGATAGAGACAACACATGGAGTAGGGTTGATATAGTCATGGTAGGATACATGATAGAGACAACACATGGAGTAGGGTTGATATAGTCATGGTAGGATACATGATAGAGACAACACATGGAGTAGGGTTGATATAGTCATGGTAGGATACATGATAGAGACAACACATGGAGTAGGGTTGATATAGTCATGGTAGGATACATGATAGAGACAACACATGGAGTAGGGTTGATATAGTCATGGTAGGATACATGATAGAGACAACACATGGAGTAGGGTTGATATAGTCATGGTAGGATACATGATAGAGATAACACATGGAGTAGGGTTGATATAGTCATGGTAGGATACATGATAGAGACAACACATGGAGTAGGGTTGATATAGTCATGGTAGGATACATGATAGAGACAACACATGGAGTAGGGTTGATATAGTCATGGTAGGATACATGATAGAGACAACACATGGAGTAGGGTTGATATAGTCATGGTAGGATACATGATAGAGACAACACATGGAGTAGGGTTGATATAGTCATGGTAGGATACATGATAGTGGCAACACATGGAGTAGGGTTGATATAGTCATGGAAGGATACATGATAGTGGCAACACATGGAGTAGGGTTGATATAGTCATGGTAGGATACATGATAGAGACAACACATGGAGTAGGGTTGATATAGTCATGGTAGGATACATGATAGTGGCAACACATGGAGTAGGGTTGATATAGTCATGGAAGGATACATGATAGTGGCAACACATGGAGTAGGGTTGATATAGTCATGGTAGGATACATGATAGAGACACATGGAGTAGTATAATGGTAAAAAACTTTACTCAACATATTGTGCAGCTTAATAGAAATAGAAATATAAGTCCTATTACCAGTCAGGTAGGAAGTAGCAGTGAAGTCCTATTACCAGTCAGATAGGAAGTAGCAGTGAAGTCCTATTACCAGTCAGGTAGGAAGTAGCAGTGAAGTCCTATTACCAGTCAGATAGGAAGTAGCAGTGAAGTCCTATTACCAGTCAGATAGGAAGTAGCAGTGAAGTCCTATTACCAGTCAGGTAGGAAGTAGCAGTGAAGTCCTATTACCAGTCAGGTAGGAAGTAGCAGTGAAGTCATATTACCAGTCAGATAGGAAGTAGCAGTGAAGTCATATTACCAGTCAGATAGGAAGTAGCAGTGTCAACACTGCCAAGTGGCTGAGATGTCCTCCACTGAGTCCACAGTCCTCTCCACCATAAACACCATCTGTTGTCTGCACACCTCTGACCACAGATCAGATCAAATGAAATGTTATTGGTCTCATACACATATTTCTCTGATGTCATCACAGGTGTAGAGAAACAGTGCTGTAATATCTAACAAAACAAAACAATAAATGCAAATCCCCACAAGTTATTTTAAGGATGAAGAAATATAGAAATAGTCAGGTTCCGGAATATAATTATATACAGTTTGTTTACGATGTAAGAGTCTGGTATATAAATGTATACAGTTTGTTTACAATGTATATGATGGTGTGTCTAGACATTATGGACCGTATATGAATATAAAAGGTGTGTACAGTAGTAGTTATATAGGATGAGCCTTGACTAGAATACAGGGTGGAGTACTGGGTGGTAGACGGCTAGTAACAGTGACTAAAGTTCGGGGCAGGGTACTGGGCAGAGGCCGGCTAGTGGTGACTATTCAACAGTTTGATGACCTGGAGATAGACCACACATTAACCACACAATAAGTATTGTGGTGGCAGCATCATGTTATGGTATGCTTGTCACCGGCAGGGACTGGGGAGTTTGTCAGGATCAAAATAAATATGAAAGGAGCAAAGCCCAGGTAAAAAGTTAAAACCCACCTCAGTCTTCTGAAAACATAACCCTGGGACATTGTTTAATTTTTCTGAAGGACAATTACACAGATGTTTCCACTGCTGCCACCACCAGGCCTGGAGGGCTGGGATAGGGTTTTATGTTTCTGGGATTACACCATTTTCTATGCAAAAGACACACCAGAATGGCTTTCCAAGACTTGTTGAGTGTTCCTAAGTGGTCTGATCTCAGTCCTGACTTAAATGTACTGAAAAAACCCATCTGGTTTAAATATCGCTGTCCACCAATGAGCACTTTTGACAAAAACGATGGATGTATTTTGCACAAAGTTGGTGGAATCTTAATGAAACTGTAATGGCTTCCACCAAGTGTATTATGACCATTTGGGGGCAGTATTTTGCCATTTGACAAATAAAATAATGATCTCATCATTCGGATAACAACGTTTATTCAACCAGTGGGAGGTTTGTAAATGCCCCCAGGAAAGTGGAAAGAGGAACTCTTCATTGAGACAATAATAAACAGAAATCCTTGGGAGAGTTGTGGTGGATATTATAAAATAAGGATCTGCTGGAGTCCAAGTCAAACCAAGATTCTTTATTTCTGAGCTCAGAGAGAATAACAGAGTTACACAGCGCAGTGGAGACAGTCTGAATTCCTGAAGCATTGAGTGATGAGCAAATATCTTTATAGTTTCCTGTTCCTGGGAGGGACGTTATTCATACAAGGATGCAGGTGCAGCTGGTTTGCAACACAGAATGATAGTCCCAAGAACAGGAGATTATAATAGGACAGTTTCACAAGGTTAGTCACATACTCAGTTATGTGGACACACAAACAATTAACATTTTCCATTACAGAGTCTGAACATTTTCACTTCATTAAATCATCAGTGGACCAACAATGCAAATGTCAACAATGGAACTAATGCATCACATCCAAATATCACTTGATTATCTGTAGTGCTGGAGGAATGACACACCCAGATAAACACACACAAAGAGTTAAAAAAAGGACCATTTAAACACATGGAATCTGATCTACTCTATATTCAAACTGACATACTCCATATTCAATTCATGTTTTCTAATAAAAACAAACAAATATATGTTTGAGTATACCCTGTACCATTTAATTTCATCTGGTAAAGACAGGTAAACACATTGTCAGTCAACAATATAAGACAACAGGAGCACTGTGTATGTTCTCTGATGAATTTTAAGTCAATGTGATGTGAAATATCAATATTACAAGTAATTATTCTCTTTTGTGTGGATTCTCTCATGACGTTGAAGTGACTGTGATGAGTAATATGTTTTCCCACAGTCTGAGTATTTTGTAAGCCTTCTCATGTGTTCTTTCAGGCTTCCTAAATGGGCAAACGCTTTGCACCCTGGGAGGAGTGGAAAGGCTTCTCCCCTGTGTGTATTCTCTCATGTCGTTTCAGCCCCCCTGACCGGTTGAAACACTTTCCACACTGGGAGCAGTGGTAAGGCTTCTCACCTGTGTGTATTCTCTCATGATGTTTCAGGTTCCCTAAATTGTTAAAACTCTTTCCACACTGGGAGCAGTGATAAGGCTTCTCCCCTGTGTGTATTCTCTCATGTCGTTTCAGCTCCTTTGACCGGATGAAACACTTTCCACACTGGGAGCAGTGGTAAGGCTTCTCCCCTGTATGTATTCTCTCATGTTGTTTTAGGGTCCCTAAATTGTTAAAACTCTTTCCACACTGGGAGCAGTGGCAAGGCTTCTCCCCTGTATGTATTCTCTCATGTTGTTTCAGGGTCCCTAAATTGTTAAAACTCTTTCCACACTGGGAGCAGTGGTAAGGCTTCGCCCCTGTGTGTATTCTCTCGTGAACTTTCACGTTTGATTTCTCATTAAAACCCTTTCCACACTGGGAGCAGTGGTAAGGCTTCTCCCCTGTGTGTATTCTCTCATGTCGTTTCAGTTTCCCTAAACCGATAAAACTCTTTCCACACTGGGAGCAGTGATAAGGCTTCTTCCCTGTGTGTATTCTCTCATGTCGTTTCAGTTTCCCTAAATTGTTAAAACTATTTCCACACCGGGAGCAGTGATAAGGCTTCTCCCCTGTGTGTATTCTCTCGTGCAGTTTCAGATGCCCGGGCCGGTTGAAACACTTTCCACACTGGGAGCAGTGGTAAGGCTTCTCCCCGTGTGTATTCTCTCGTGGGCTTTCAGGTGTGCTTTCTGGTTAAAACTCTTTCCACACTGGGAGCAGTGGTAAGGCTTTTCCCCTGTGTGTATTTTCTCATGTTGTTTCACGTCCCATAACCGGTTACAACCCTTTCCACAGTGGGAGCACTGGTGTCGTCTTGCTGGTTTGGACGTCCCTGCCTCTGGTTCCTCTGAGTCTGGTCTTTCTCCTGCCAAAGACAATGGTTTAAAAAAAAATAGGGAATGAAATGCCACATGATAAAACAACCTTGTTGTTGTCTATGACACTCAAGACAGACTTTGCTGGATTCCTATCAAGCAGGGGGTTCTGAAACAATGTAAATTAGTGAGTGTGAGCTTGTAAATTTGCTGTCCCCTCAAAATAACTCAACACACATTGATGTCTAAACTGCTGGCAACAAAAGTGAGAATGTCCAAATTGGGCCCAAAGTGTCAATATTTTGTGTGGCCACCATCATTTTACAGCACTGCCTTAACCCTCTTGGGCATGGAGTTCACCAGAGCTTCACAGGTTGCCACTGGAGTCCTCTTCCACTCCTCCATGACGACATCACAGAGCTGGTGGATGTTAGAGACCTTGCACTCCTCCACCTTCCATTTGAGGATGCCCCACAGATGCTCAATAGGGTTTAGGTCTAGAGACATGTTTGGCCAGTCCATCACCTTTACCCTCAGCTTCTTTAGCAAGGCAGTGGCCGTCTTGGAGGTGTGTTTGGGGTCGTTATCATGTTGGAATACTGCCCTGCGGCCCAGTCTCTGAAGGGAGGGGGATCATGCTCTGCTTCAGTATGTCACAGTACATGTTGGCATTCATGCTTCCCTCAATGAAGTGTAGCTCCCTAGTACCGGCAGCACTCATGCAGCCCCGGACCATGACACTCCCACCACCACGCTTGACTAGGCAAGACACACATGTCTTTGTACTCCTCACCTGGTTGCCGCCACACACGCTTGACACCATCTGAACCAAATAAGTTTCTTGGTCGCATCAGACCACAGGACATGGTTCCAGTAATCCATGTCCTTAGTCTGCTTGTCTTCAGCAAACTGTTTGCGGACTTTCTTATGCATCATCTTTAGAAGAGGCTTCCTTCTGGGACGACAGCCATGCAGACCAATTTGATGCAGTGTACGGCATATGGTTGGAGCACTGACAGGCTGACCCACCACCCCTTCAACCTCTGCAGCAATGCTGGCAGCACTCGTCTATTTCCCAAAGACAACCTCTGGATATGACGCTGAGCACGTGCACTCAACTTCTTTGGTCGACCATGGCGAGGCCTGTTCTGAGTGGAACCTGTCCAGTTAAACCTCTGTATGGTCTTGGCCAGATGGGATGGCATATCGCTGCAGAATGCTGTGGTAGCCATGCTGGTTAAGTGTGACTTGAAAAAATAAATCACTGACATTGTCAATAGCAAAGCACCCGCACACCATCAAATCTCCTCCTCCATGCTTCACGGTGGGAACCAGACATGCGGAGATAATCTGTTCATCTACTCCTCGTCTCACAAAGACATGATGTCACAAAGACATGACGCTCGGAACCAAAAATCCCAAATTTGGACTCATCAGACCCAAGGACAGATATCCACCGGTCTAATGTCCATTGCTCGTGTTTCTTGGCCCAAGCAAGTCTCTTCTTCTTATTGGTGTCCTTTAGTAGTGGTTTCCTTGCAGCAATTTGACCATGAAGGCCTGATTCACGTAGTCTCCTCTGAACCGATGATGTTAAGATGTGTCTGTTTGATTAAAAAAAACACTGGTTCCAACTCAAAAGCATGACTACAAAAATATCTAATAAGTTACCTGTAAACGCTGTCCAAACATTTCAAACAACTTTCCTAATCCAACTTTAGGTATTTTAAAACGTAAATAATCGAAAAATTTTGTGTGGGATAAACTGTGTTCAATACCGGATAAAAACAACGTAACATGACCTGGAGCGCGCATCAAAACATTAGACAGCACTAGGCTGGACCCTCGTTCTGAATAGCCGAACTTCTTCATTTCTCTAAAGAAAATCATCAACCAATTTCTAAAGACTGTTAACATCTAGTGAAAGCAATAGGAACTGCAACCAAGTGCCACAGAAAAGTTCCACACAAAACCATTTGAAAACAGTCACCTCAACAACATAGTTTGTCCTCAAATATTTCACCTGCCAAATAAGTTATGTTATACTCACAGACATTATTTAAACAGTTTTAGAAACTTTAGAGTGTTTTCTATCCAAACCTATTATATGCATATCCTAGCTTCTGGGCAGGAAGCAGGTAGTTTACTTTGGGAACGCTTTTCATCAGGACGTGAAAATACTGCCCCCTATCCCAAACAGGATTTATAAGGAAAGAAATTCCACAACTTAACTTCTAAAAAGGCAAACGTTAATTGAAATGAATTCCCGGTGACGACCTCATGATGCTACAGTCCTCCTTTAAGACTCCATAATGTTTCATCATTAGATGCTACAGTCCTCCTTTAAGACTCCACAATGTTTCATCATTAGGTGCTACAGTCCTCCTTTAAGACTCCATAATGTTTCATCATTAGATGTTACAGTCCTCCTTTAAGTCTCCATAATGTTTAGAATGTGTCTGGAAGCGCTACTCTATCTATTCTACTCTCATCCTTTCGGTTTTAATAATATTTAATAATAATAATAATAATGTTATAATAGGAAATAACTAACTTTAATAACTAGGGTTAATACCTGCCTGCCGCACCAACAAAATCTTCATATTTAACCCCCTCTAACAATACAGCTACAGAATTAGCGTAGTCGGCCATGTAACTTAAGGTAATCAGAAATATTTAGGACTAACTTGTTCCTTGCCACCCATTCTGAAACTAACTGCAGCTCTATGTTAAGTGTTGCAGTCATTTCAGTCTCTGTAGTAGCTGACGTGTACAGTGTTGAGTCATCTGCAGACATATACACACTGGCTTTACTCAAATGTCATTGGCATGTTGTTGGTAAAGATTGAAAAAAGTAGGTGCCAAACAGCTGCCCTGGGGAATTCCTGATTCTACCTTGATTTTGTTGTACAGGCTTCCATTAAAGAACACTCTGTGTTCTGTTAGACAGGTAGCTCTGGGGCGGCAGGTTACCTAGTGGTTAGAGCGGTAGGTCAGTAACCGAGAGATTGCTGGATCGAATCCCAGAGTTGACAAGGTAAAACTCTGTCGTTCTGCCCCTGAACAAGGCAGTCCTAGGCCGTCATTGAAAAAAATAATTAGTTCTTAAGTGACTTGCCTAGTTAAATTAAGGTTTCATTTTAAAATAAAAACTCTTTATCCACAATATAGCAGGGGGTGTAAGGCCATGCGTCTTTTTCAGCAGCAGACTATGATCGAGAATGCCAAAAGCTGCACTGAAGTCTGAAAAAACAGCCCTAACAATATTTTTATCATCAATTTTTCTCAGCCAATCAGTCATTTGCAAGTGCTGTGATTGTTGAATGAACTTCCCTAAAAGCTAAAAGTCTATATTTTGCATTGTATCTGGCCAAAAAAATGTTCTCCAAAATTATAAGGGTTGGTAACAGGCTGATTGGTCAGCTATTTAAGCCAGTAAAGGGAGCTTTACTATTCTTGGGTAGTGGAATGACTTTAGCTTCCCTCCAGGCCTGAGGGCACACACTTTCTAGTAGGCTTAACATTTACATTTACATTTAAGTCATTTAGCAGACGCTCTTATCCAGAGCGACTTACAAATTGGTGCTTTCACCTTATGACATCCAGTGGAACAGCCACTTTACAATAGTGCATCTAGGTCTTTTAAGGGGGGAGAAGGATTAGTTTATCCTATCCTAGGTATTCCTTAAAGAGGTGGGATTTCAGGTGTCTCCGGAAGGTGGTGATTGACTCCGCTGTCCTGGCGTCGTGAGGGAGTTTGTTCCACCATTGGGGGCCAGAGCAGCGAACAGTTTTGACTGGGCTGAGCGGGAACTGTACTTCCTCAGTGGTAGGGAGGCGAGCAGGCCAGAGGTGGATGAACGCAGTGCCCTTGTTTGGGTGTAGGGCCTGATCAGAGCCTGGAGGTACTGAGGTGCCGTTCCCCTCACAGCTCCGTAGGCAAGCACCATGGTCTTGTAGCGGATGCGAGCTTCAACTGGAAGCCAGTGGAGAGAGCGGAGGAGCGGGGTGACGTGAGAGAACTTGGGAAGGTTGAACACCAGACGGGCTGCGGCGTTCTGGATGAGTTGTAGGGGTTTAATGGCACAGGCAGGGAGCCCAGCCAACAGCGAGTTGCAGTAATCCAGACGGGAGATGACAAGTGCCTGGATTAGGACCTGCGCCGCTTCCTGTGTGAGGCAGGGTCGTACTCTGCGGATGTTGTAGAGCATGAACCTACAGGAACGGGCCACCGCCTTGATATTATTTGAGAACGACAGGGTGTTGTCCAGGATCACGCCAAGGTTCTTAGCGCTCTGGGACGAGGACACAATGGAGTTGTCAACCGTGATGGCGAGATCATGGAACGGGCAGTCCTTCCCCGGGAGGAAGAGCAGCTCCGTCTTGCCGAGGTTCAGCTTGAGGTGATGATCCGTCATCCACACTGATATGTCTGCCAGACATGCAGAGATGCGATTCGCCACCTGGTCGTCAGAAGGGGGAAAGGAGAAGATTAATTGTGTGTCGTCTGCATAGCAATGATAGGAGAGACCATGTGAGGTTATGACAGAGCCAAGTGACTTGGTGTATAGCGAGAATAGGAGAGGGCCTAGAACAGAGCCCTGGGGGACACCAGTGGTGAGAGCACGTGGTGAGGAGACGGATTCTCGCCACGCCACCTGGTAGGAGCGACCTGTCAGGTAGGACGCAATCCAAGCGTGGGCGGCGCCGGTGATGCCCAACTCGGAGAGGGTGGAGAGGAGGATCTGATGGTTCACAGTATCGAAGGCAGCCGATAGGTCTAGAAGGATGAGAGCAGAGGAGAGAGAGTTATCTTTAGCAGTGCGGAGCGCCTCCGTGATACAGAGAAGAGCAGTCTCAGTTGAATGACTAGTCTTGAAACCTGACTGATTTGGATCAAGAAGGTCATTCTGAGAGAGATAGCGGGAGAGCTGGCCAAGGACGGCACGTTCAAGAGTTTTGGAGAGAAAAGAAAGAAGGGATACTGTTCTGTAGTTGTTGACATCGGAGGGATCGAGTGTAGGTTTTTTCAGAAGGGGTGCAACTCTCGCTCTCTTGAAGACGGGAGGGACGTAGCCAGCGGTCAGGGATGAGTTGATGAGCGAGGTGAGGTAAGGGAGAAGGTCACCGGAGATGGTCTGGAGAAGAGAGGAGGGGATAGGGTCAAGCGGGCAGGTTGTTGGGCGGCCGGCCGTCACAAGACGCGAGATGTCATCTGGAGAGAGAGGGGAGAAAGAGGTCAGAGCACAGGGTAGGGCAGTGTGAGCAGAACCAGCGGTGTCGTTTGACTTAGCAAACGAGGATCGGATGTCGTCGACCTTCTTTTCAAAATGGTTGACGAAGTCATCTGCAGAGAGGGAGGAGGGGGAGGGGGAGGAGGATTCAAGAGGGAGGAGAAGGTGGCAAAGAGCTTCCTAGGGTTAGAGGCAGATGCTTGGAATTTAGAGTGGTAGAAAGTGGCTTTAGCAGCAGAGACAGAGGAGGAAAATGTAGAGAGGAGGGAGTGAAAGGATGCCAGGTCCGCAGGGAGGCGAGTTTTCCTCCATTTCCGCTCGGCTGCCCGGAGCCCTGTTCTGTGAGCTCGCAATGAGTCGTCGAGCCACGGAGCGGGAGGGGAGGACCGAGCCGGCCTGGAGGATAGGGGACATAGAGAGTCAAAGGATGCAGAAAGGGAGGAGAGGAGGGTTGAGGAGGCAGAATCAGGAGATAGGTTGGAGAAGGTTTGAGCAGAGGGAAGAGATGATAGGATGGAAGAGGAGAGAGTAGCGGGGGAGAGAGAGCGAAGGTTGGGACGGCGCGATACCATCCGAGTAGGGGCAGTGTGGGAAGTGTTGGATGAGAGCGAGAGGGAAAAGGATACAAGGTAGTGGTCGGAGACTTGGAGGGGAGTTGCAATGAGGTTAGTGGAGGAACAGCATCTAGTAAAGATGAGGTCGAGCGTATTGCCTGCCTTGTGAGTAGGGGGGAAGGTGAGAGGGTGAGGTCAAAAGAGGAGAGGAGTGGAAAGAAGGAGGCAGAGAGGAATGAGTCAAAGGTAGACGTGGGGAGGTTAAAGTCGCCCAGAACTGTGAGAGGTGAGCCGTCCTCAGGAAAGGAGCTTATCAAGGCATCAAGCTCATTGATGAACTCTCCGAGGGAACCTGGAGGGCGATAAATGATAAGGATGTTAAGCTTGAAAGGGCTGGTAACTGTGACAGCATGGAATTCAAAGGAGGCGATAGACAGATGGGTAAGGGGAGAAAGAGAGAATGACCACTTGGGAGAGATGAGGATCCCGGTGCCACCACCCCGCTGACCAGAAGCTCTCGGGGTGTGCGAGAGCACGTGGGCGGACGAAGAGAGAGCAGTAGGAGTAGCGGTGTTGTCTGTGGTGATCCATGTTTCCGTCAGTGCCAAGAAGTCGAGGGACTGGAGGGAGGCATAGGCTGAGATGAACTCTGCCTTGTTGGCCGCAGATCGGCAGTTCCAGAGGCTACCGGAGACCTGGAACTCCACGTGGGTCGTGCGCGCTGGGACCACCAGATTAGGGTGGCCCGCACACCAAGGGCCATGCGGTGTGGAGCGTTTGTATGGTCTGTGCAGAGAGGAGAGAACAGGGATAGACAGACACATAGTTGACAGGCTAGAGAAGAGGCTACGCTAATGCAGAGGAGATTGGAATGACAAGTGGACTACACGTCTCGAATGTTCAGAAAGTTAAGCTTACGTAGCAAGAATCTAATTGACTAAAATGATTCAAATGATACAGTACTGCTGAGGTAGGCTAGCTGCGTTGTTGACACTACCCTAATCAAGTCGTTCCGTTGAGTGTGAAGTTTCTACAATGCTGCTTTTCGGGGGCTAGCTGGCTAGCTAGCAGTGTTGGTTACGTTACGTTGCGTTAGGAGAACGACAATAGCTGGCTAGCTAACCTAGAAAATCGCTCTAGACTACACAATTATCTTTGAAACAAAGACGGCTATGTAGCTAGCTATGTAGCTAGCTACGATCAAACAAATCACACCGTTGGGACTGTAATGAAATGAAATGAAAATGTGATACTACCTGTGGAGCGAAGCGGAATGCGACCGGAATGCGAAAGTTCTATTCAGTAGACGTTGGCTGGCTATTGGCTAGCTAGGAGTGTCTCCTACGTTAAGGACGACAAAATAGCTGGCTAGCTAACCTCGGTGAATTAAGATAATCACTCTAAGACTACACACTCTAACTACACAATTATCTTGGATACGAAGACAGCAAAGACAACTATGTAGCTAGCTAATACTACACTAATCAAGTCGTTCAGTTGAGTGTGATAGTTACTACAGTGCTACGGTAGACGGTGAACGTGTTGGGCAGATAGGAGACGACGAAATACGATAATTACGCAATTATCTTTGATACAACGACGACTATGTAGCTAGCTAAAGACAAGGCAAATAGGAATGGCAATATCGGCAATATCGGCTGCTATTATCCTCAATTTTCCATCCACGTTGTCAGACACCAGTGACTTGTCATTGTTGATTTTATTTGCGCAAAATTTCATTGAAGATGCTCCAAAGATTTTTACTATCATTCTTCATGTCATTTATCTTTGTTTCATAGTGTACTTTCTTCTTTTTATTCAGTTTAGTCACATGATTTCTCAATTTACAATAGGTTTGCCAATCAGTTATTCAGCCAGACCTATTTGCCATCTTTTTTGCGTCCCTCTTCATCATACCATTTTGTAATTCCTCATCAATCCACATGGAATTACCAGTTTTTACAGTCCTTTTCTTAATGGGTGCTGCTTATTAGTAACTGGGATAAGCAGTTTCAAATGTGTCAAGGGCAGTGTCTGGTTGCTCATCATTACACACCAAGGGCCAACAAATATTATTTACATCAACAACATAGGAATCACTACAAAAAAATGTATGACCTCTTATACACAATATTAGGCCCAGCCTTTGGAACTGTGGTTTTCCTAGACATGGCTACTATATTGTGATCACTACATCTGATGGATCTGGATACTGCTTTAAAACCCATTTCTGCAGCATTAGTAAAGATATGATCAAAACTCATTGATGATTTCATTCCTCTACTGTTTGTAACTACCCTGGTAGGTTGATGGATAACCAGGTTGCCAGCACTGGTTACAGTTTGAAGCTTTCTCTTGAGTGGGCAGCCTGATCACAGCTTTCCTCCAGTATTAGTTAATTAACAGTGTCTTGAGTTTAGTTTGCCTGTTTCTACAGTCTTGTAAAGATAGGGGCGTTGACTGGGACAGGCAATGTGACATCCATAATGTTTTAAGGAAAAGTTTTTGTAAAACAAGCACCTTACATTGGATCATTGAAACTTTCTCTCCAAAGCTAACTTTCATCAAGGTTTTATATGGTCAATTGGTTTCTCTCTTTTCATTGGGAGAATCCTTTTTCAGTGTTATAATATTCATAACATCCATATACACCAGTCTATCTTCCTGTCAACAAACAGAACTCTGCTGGTTGTCCTGGTAACAGACACCAGTCTCTCTTCCTGTCAACTAACAGAACTCTGCTGGTTGTCCTGGTAACAGATACCGGTGGGCAGATCTATTTAATTTGTTCAAACTAAACTACAGCACTTACTTTGCATGAGTCCATGAGTCCTTTCATCTCTTCTCCTCTTCTCACAGTCCACTCAGCCCCGTTGTTTTCCTGCAGTCCACCAGCAGCACAGACAACCTCTTCATACCCAGCAGTAAGGTGCTACCGGGAGAGGCATGACACGAGGACTCCGGGAGGGAGGAAGTGCTAGCGTTGTCCTGGTAACCATAAAGAGGGGACACACAGACATATCATTATGGATGCTGATGCCACTGTTGACATAAAGTGCTTTACAGAAACACAGCCCAGACCCAGATAGAGCTAGACCAGACCAAGCTGTACCATCTGGTGTTCTGATCTGGAGAGACTCTTCACTGCCTCGTCAGCATCAGGATGTTGTTGAGGCTCCCCAGAGGATCCACGATAGTCATGTCTCTCTCCTGTGTGAATGAGAACATCAAACAGATGGTAAACTGATGACCATCTATTGCAATCATAGAGTCTTACAAGAGGCATGCATATGTCTAAAATGGCCACTTTCATCATGATTTCCTAAAATAGTGTTTGTGACGCAAATGTTAAAGGGTCGTTCCACGAAATGGGTGGCTTTTGCGTCCCTTTGTTATTTTAAGTAGAAAATATGCACCAATATAGAATTTTAAAAGCCTGTTATATTAGACGAGGGGAACTTTAATATAGACCACATGGAGAATTCAATACATCGAATTGAAAAGTCCCAAAAATATATGAACCAATGGCAGATGACCCTTTAACAATTCCTACAGTACTGAACAACATATTGAAGTGTATAACTTCAGTAGAATGCCCCTTAAAACCCCACATTCAATAACTGCATAGTTTGTGTCCCTGTTGAAGACAGTACTCACTGGTGTTAATCTGATATTCTGTCTCTTCCTCTTTTCCTCTCACTCCCAAAACGTCTTCCTCCTTCACCTTTATTGAGATAGCATCATCTTCCTCTCTAAACGGTTCTTTCTCTTCTTTCACTATAACAGCCTCCTCTTCCTCCTTTTTCATTCTGAAAGATTCTTTCTCCAAACAGCAGACCCCCTCTTCATTAGCAAGGGAGGAGTAGTTTAGTGAGCTCATGGTCAGGGATGTTATCTAGCTAGCTAGCATTAGCGTGTAGCCTAGTGCTAGGCTCAGTATCAATCTTTAACACGTTTGCAAATTAAACCAGTTGATACGTCAAACGAAACTTGTTTAAAACACTGAGGTTAGCTAATGTACATTAAAACAGCAGACCTCATCTATAGCAGGGGATGAGTACTTTAATGAACTCATGGTCAGGGATGTTAGCTAGCTAGTTAGCATTAGCGACTAGCCTCGTTCCTGGCTCAGCATAAATCTTTAACAAGTTTGCAAATTAGGTTACAGTTAACCAGTTAATACGTCAACAGAACTGTGTTTAAAACACTGAGATTAGATCATGAACATTAAGATGGTCTAAAGCGTCAATCTTTCACTTTTATGTTGGCTAGCAAGCTACCGACGTGGTCGAAAGAGTTGGCGCCTTGTTGTTCCTGAAGAAGCGTCCGTCCAGTCCATTATACGTCACGCAAGAAGCATCTCCTGAAAGACGCTCATCGCCAACTGCTGACTGGAGTGGGTAACGCAGTTTGGAAACAATAGTGACAACACTTTTTGTATTGGAAAGAACGTCATAATAATTTAACAATGAGCTGATATATTTTCTCTAACTAATTATTTCCGGTACACAGACGTAGAAGCATAATATGAATATGTAGATGATGCATAAATACTTCTATGAATAGGTAGTGTGTTTATACACATTTACTCTGTTCATTTTTCACAACATTTTTGTCTACATGTGACCATACTCTTCCCTTAAAGCCACGCTCTATAAGATACAAATCATCCTGTAAACAACAGAGCAAATGCATCACATGCAAATAGCACTTGATTATCTGTAGTGCGATACACTGAGTCTAGAAAACATTAAGAACACCTGCCCCTTCCATGACATAGACTGACCAGGTGAATCCAGGTGAAAGCTATGATCCCTTACTGATGTCACTAGTTAAATCCACTTCAATCCGTGTAGATGAAGGGAGGAGGCCGGTTAAAGAAGGATTGTTAAGCCTTGAGACAAATGAGACATGGATTGTGTCTGAGTACCATTCAGAGGGTGAATTGGGAAGACTAAATATTTAAGTGCCTTTGAACGGGGTATGGTAGTAGGTTCCAGGCGCACCGATTTGTGATTTGTTTTTCCAACTCAACAGTTTCCCAATACCGAACGGTTCCGTATTGCACTGAAATAATAAACGTTTTGTTTTCGAAATGATAGTTTCCATATTCGACCATATTAATGACCAAAGGCTCGTATTTCTGTGTGTTATGTTATAATTAAGTCTATGATCTGATAGAGCAGTCTGACTGAGCGATTGTAGGCAGCAGCAGGCTCGTAAGCATTCATTCAAACAGCACTTTCATGCGTTTTGCCAGCAGCTCTTCGCAAGCACAGTGCTGTTTATGACTTCATGCCTATCAGCCTAATGGCTGGTGTAACCAATGTGAAATGGCTAGCTAGTTAGCGGGCGCACGCTATTAGCGTTTCAAACGTCACTCGCTCTGAGACTTGGAGTAGTTATTCCCCTTGCTCTGCAAGGGCCTGCGGCTTTTGTGGAGCGATGGGTAACGCTGCTTCGAGTGTGGCTGTTGTCGATGTGTTCCTGGTTCGAGCCCAGGTAGGGGCGAGGAGAGGGACGGAAGCTATACTGTTACACTGGCAATACTAGAGTGCCGATAAGAACATCCAATAGTCAAAGGTATATGAAATACAAATGGTATAGAGAGAAATAGTTCTATAAATACTATATTAACTACAACCTAAAACCTCTTACCTTGGAATATTGAAGTCTCATGTTAAAAGGAACCACCACTTTCATATGTTCTCATGTTCTGAGCAAGGAACTCAAACGTTAGCTTTTTTAAATGGCACATATTGCCATTTATTTACTTCTCCGACACTTTGTTTTTGCATTATTTACACCAAATTGAACATGTTTCATTATTTATTTGAGGCTAAATGGATTTTTATTTATTGATTTATACTAAGTTGACAAATCATGATCGGTCGAACTCTACTCTATATTTAGTTA
Organism: Oncorhynchus nerka; assembly: GCF_034236695.1. Lineage (NCBI taxonomy): Eukaryota > Metazoa > Chordata > Actinopteri > Salmoniformes > Salmonidae > Oncorhynchus > Oncorhynchus nerka. The sequence goes on along the minus strand of NW_027039170.1, from coordinate 32,906 downwards.
AAATCAAATATTATTTGTCACATGCGCTGAATACAACAGGTGTAATGCTTACTGACAAGCCCTTAACCAACAATGTAGTTAAGAAAAATAAGGGTTAAGAAAATATTTTCTAAATAAAAAAAGTAACACAATAAAAAAACAATAACGAGGCAAAATACAGGAAGTACAGAGTCAATGTGGAGGCTATATACAGGAGGTACCAGTACAGAGTCAATGTGGAGGCTATATACAGGAGGTACCAGTACAGAGTCAATGTGGAGGCTATATACAGGAGGTACCAGTACAGAGTCAATGTGGAGGCTATATACAGGAGGTACCAGTACAGAGTCAATGTGGAGGCTATATACAGGGGGTACCAGTACAGAGTCAATGTGGAGGCTATATACAGGAGGTACCAGTACAGAGTCAATGTGGAGGCTATATACAGGAGGTACCAGTACAGAGTCAATGTGGAGGCTATATACAGGAGGTACCAGTACAGAGTCAATGTGGAGGCTATATACAGGGGGTACCAGTACAGAGTCAATGTGGAGGCTATATACAGGAGGTACCAGTACAGAGTCAATGTGGAGGCTATATACAGGAGGTACCAGTACAGAGTCAATGTGGAGACTATATACAGGAGGTACCAGTACAGAGTCAATGTGGAGGCTATATACAGGGGTACCAGTACAGAGTCAATGTGGAGGCTATATACAGGAGGTACCAGTACAGAGTCAATGTGGAGGCTATATACAGGAGGTACCAGTACAGAGTCAATGTGGAGGCTATATACAGGGGTACCAGTACAGAGTCAATGTGGAGGCTATATACAGGGGTACCAGTACAGAGTCAATGTGGAGGCTATATACAGGGGTACCAGTACAGAGTCAATGTGGAGGCTATATACAGGAGGTACCAGTACAGAGTCAATGTGGAGGCTATATACAGGGGGTACCAGTACAGAGTCAATGTGGAGGCTATATACAGGAGGTACCAGTACAGAGTCAATGTGGAGGCTATATACAGGGGTACCAGTACAGAGTCAATGTGGAGGCTATATACAGGAGGTACCAGTACAGAGTCAATGTGGAGGTTATATACAGGGGTACCAGTACAGAGTCAATGTGGAGGCTATATACAGGAGGTACCAGTACAGAGTCAATGTGGAGGCTATATACAGGGGTACCAGTACAGAGTCAATGTGGAGGCTATATACAGGAGGTACCAGTACAGAGTCAATGTGGAGGCTATATACAGGGGGTACCAGTACAGAGTCAATGTGGAGGCTATATACAGGGGGTACCAGTACAGAGTCAATGTGGAGGCTATATACAGGAGGTACCAGTACAGAGTCAATGTGGAGGCTATATACAGGAGGTACCAGTACAGAGTCAATGTGGAGGCTATATACAGGAGGTACCAGTACAGAGTCAATGTGGAGGCTATATACAGGGGTACCAGTACAGAGTCAATGTGGAGGCTATATACAGGAGGTACCAGTACAGAGTCAATGTGGAGGCTATATACAGGAGGTACCAGTACAGAGTCAATGTGGAGGCTATATACAGGGGGCACCAGTACAGAGTCAATGTGGAGGCTATATACAGGGGGTTCCAGTACAGAGTCAATGTGGAGGCTATATACAGGGGGTACCAGTACAGAGTCAATGTGGAGGCTATATACAGGAGATACCAGTACAGTGTCAATGTGGAGGCTATATACAGGGGGTACCAGTACAGAGTCAATGTGGAGGCTATATACAGGAGGTACCAGTACAGAGTCAATGTGGAGGCTATATACAGGAGGTACCAGTACAGAGTCAATGTGGAGGCTATATACAGGAGATACCAGTACAGTGTCAATGTGGAGGCTATATACAGGGGTACCAGTACAGAGTCAATGTGGAGGCTATATACAGGAGGTACCAGTACAGAGTCAATGTGGAGGCTATATACAGGAGGTACCAGTACAGAGTCAATGTGGAGGCTATATACAGGGGGTACCAGTACAGAGTCAATGTGGAGGCTATATACAGGAGATACCAGTACAGTGTCAATGTGGAGGCTATATACAGGGGGTACCAGTACAGAGTCAATGTGGAGGCTATACAGTGCCTTGCGAAAGTATTCGGCCCCCTTGAACTTTGCGACCTTTTGCCACATTTCAGGCTTCAAACATAAAGATATAAAACTGTATTTTTTTGTGAAGAATCAACAACAAGTGGGACACAATCATGAAGTGGAACGACATTTATTGGATATTTCAAACTTTTTTAACAAATCAAAAACTGAAAAATTGGGCGTGCAAAATTATTCAGCCCCCTTAAGTTAATACTTTGTAGCGCCACCTTTTGCTGCGATTACAGCTGTAACTCGCTTGGGTTATGTCTCTATCAGTTTTGCAGGTATCTCACTTATAATT
>NW_027039170.1:0-30003 GCF_034236695.1 Oncorhynchus nerka | reverse complement strand
AGTCTATGATCTGATAGAGCAGTCTGACTGAGCGATTGTAGGCAGCAGCAGGCTCGTAAGCATTCATTCAAACAGCACTTTCATGCGTTTTGCCAGCAGCTCTTCGCAAGCACAGTGCTGTTTATGACTTCATGCCTATCAGCCTAATGGCTGGTGTAACCAATGTGAAATGGCTAGCTAGTTAGCGGGCGCACGCTATTAGCGTTTCAAACGTCACTCGCTCTGAGACTTGGAGTAGTTATTCCCCTTGCTCTGCAAGGGCCTGCGGCTTTTGTGGAGCGATGGGTAACGCTGCTTCGAGTGTGGCTGTTGTCGATGTGTTCCTGGTTCGAGCCCAGGTAGGGGCGAGGAGAGGGACGGAAGCTATACTGTTACACTGGCAATACTAGAGTGCCGATAAGAACATCCAATAGTCAAAGGTATATGAAATACAAATGGTATAGAGAGAAATAGTTCTATAAATACTATATTAACCTCTTCAGTCGACCCTCTACTTTTTTGAACATTTTGTTAAAAATCGCGCAACATTTCAGCGCCCTGCTACTCATGCCAGGAATATAGTACGTTCATATGGTTAGAATGTGTGGATAGGAAACCCTCTGACGTTTTTAAAACTGGTTAAATCACGACTGTGGCTATTACATAACGTGCGTTACATCGGAAAGCGCAGGAAAACCTGATCACAGAAAATGGAAATAAATATCCTTGCGCCACTTCCAGCAATTGTTAACAGTGAGCGAATTAGATAAGACAGGTGAGCATTCAACTCCCACAGCATCCCCATGTTGTCTAGAGTCTTGTGAATTGAATCATCTTTGATTCTTGGTTGAAAAAAAGGGGCACGACTTACCTCCGGTCTCCGCCCAGATCATTCCGGAAGAGCTCTCTCCTGAAATTTTTCCAAGACGACAGCTAATGATATTTACATCGCCAGTACGGATGATTTTTATCGCTTATTAACGTTTACTAATACCTAAAGTAGCATTACAAACGTATACAGGAGGTTCAGAAGTGTTTTGTGAAAGTTTATCGTCTACTTTTTGAATTTTAAAAAATGACGTTACGTTGTGAAATCGCTGTTTTTTTCTTTATCACACAGTCTACATATAACGATATCTTGGCTTTATATGGCCCGATTTAATCGAAATAAAGACCCAATAGTGTTTATGGGACATCTAGGAGTGCCAACAAAGAAGATGGTGAAAGGTAATGACTGTTTTCTATTTTATTGTGCGGTTTGTGTAACGCCGAAATGCTAATTATTTTGTTTACGTCCCCTGCTGTGCTTTTCTGTTGTAGTGTATTGGTGCATGCTATCAGATAATAGCTTCTCATGCTGTCGCCGAAAAGCATTTTAAAAATCTGACTTGTTGCCTGGATTCACAACGAGTGTAGCTTTAATTTGATACCCTGCATGTGTATTTTAATGAACTTTTGAGTTTTAACTAATACTATTAGCATTTAGCGTAGCGCATTTGCATTTCCAGAGCTCTAGTTGGGACGCAAGCGTCCCAAGTAGAGGCAAGAGGTTAACTACAACCTAAAACCTCTTACCTTGGAATATTGAAGTCTCATGTTAAAAGGAACCACCACTTTCATATGTTCTCATGTTCTGAGCAAGGAACTCAAACGTTAGCTTTTTTAAATGGCACATATTGCCATTTATTTACTTCTCCGACACTTTGTTTTTGCATTATTTAAACCAAATTGAACATGTTTCATTATTTATTTGAGGCTAAATGGATTTTTATTGATTTATTATACTAAGTTGAAAAATCATGATCGGTCGAACTCTACTCTATATTTAGTTAAAATCAAATATTATTTGTCACATGCGCTGAATACAACAGGTGTAATGCTTACTGACAAGCCCTTAACCAACAATGTAGTTAAGAAAAATAAGGGTTAAGAAAATATTTTCTAAATAAAAAAAGTAACACAATAAAAAAACAATAACGAGGCAAAATACAGGAAGTACAGAGTCAATGTGGAGGCTATATACAGGAGGTACCAGTACAGAGTCAATGTGGAGGCTATATACAGGAGGTACCAGTACAGAGTCAATGTGGAGGCTATATACAGGAGGTACCAGTACAGAGTCAATGTGGAGGCTATATACAGGAGGTACCAGTACAGAGTCAATGTGGAGGCTATATACAGGAGGTACCAGTACAGAGTCAATGTGGAGGCTATATACAGGAGGTACCAGTACAGAGTCAATGTGGAGGCTATATACAGGAGGTACCAGTACAGAGTCAATGTGGACAGGAGGTACCAGTACAGAGTCAATGTGGAGGCTATATACAGGAGGTACCAGTACAGAGTCAATGTGGAGGCTATATACAGGAGGTACCAGTACAGAGTCAATGTGGAGGCTATATACAGGAGGTACCAGTACAGAGTCAATGTGGAGGCTATATACAGGAGGGTACCAGTACAGAGTCAATGTGGAGGCTATATACAGCTATATACAGGTACCAGTACAGAGTCAATGTGGAGGCTATATACAGGAGGTACCAGTACAGAGTCAATGTGGAGGCTATATACAGGAGGTACCAGTACAGAGTCAATGTGGAGGCTATATACAGGTACCAGTACAGAGTCAATGTACCAGTACCAGTACAGAGTCAATGTGGAGGCTATATACAGGAGGTACCAGTACAGAGTCAATGTGGAGGCTATATACAGGAGGTACCAGTACAGAGTCAATGTGGAGGCTATATACAGGGGTACCAGTACAGAGTCAATGTGGAGGCTATATACAGGAGGTACCAGTACAGAGTCAATGTGGAGGCTATATACAGGAGGTACCAGTACAGAGTCAATGTGGAGGCTATATACAGGAGGTACCAGTACAGAGTCAATGTGGAGGCTATATACAGGGGTACCAGTACAGAGTCAATGTGGAGGCTATATACAGGGGTACCAGTACAGAGTCAATGTGGAGGCTATATAGGAGGTACCAGTACAGAGTCAATGTGGAGGCTATATACAGTACCAGTACAGAGTCAATGTGGAGGCTATATACAGGAGGTACCAGTACAGAGTCAATGTGGAGGCTATATACAGGAGGTACCAGTACAGAGTCAATGTGGAGGCTATATACAGGAGGTACCAGTACAGAGTCAATGTGGAGGCTATATACAGGGGTACCAGTACAGAGTCAATGTGGAGGCTATATACAGGGGTACCAGTACTAGGGGTACCAGTACAGAGTCAATGTGGAGGCTATATACAGGGGTACCAGTACAGAGTCAATGTGGAGGCTATATACAGGAGGTACCAGTACAGAGTCAATGTGGAGGCTATATACAGGAGGTACCAGTACAGAGTCAATGTGGAGGCTATATACAGGAGGTACCAGTACAGAGTCAATGTGGAGGCTATATACAGGGGGTACCAGTACAGAGTCAATGTGGAGGCTATATACAGGGGTACCAGTACAGAGTCAATGTGGAGGCTATATACAGGAGGTACCAGTACAGAGTCAATGTGGAGGCTATATACAGGAGGTACCAGTACAGAGTCAATGTGGAGGCTATATACAGGAGGTACCAGTACAGAGTCAATGTGGAGGCTATATACAGGAGGTACCAGTACAGAGTCAATGTGGAGGCTATATACAGGGGGTACCAGTACAGAGTCAATGGAGGCTATATACAGGGGTACCAGTACAGAGTCAATGTGGAGGCTATATACAGGGGTACCAGGGTACCAGTACAGAGTCAATGTGGAGGCTATATACAGGGGTACCAGTACAGAGTATGTGGAGTACAGGAGGTACAGTGTCAATGTGGAGGCTATATACAGGGGTACCAGTACAGAGTCAATGTGGAGGCTATATACAGGAGGTACCAGTACAGAGTCAATGTGGAGGCTATATACAGGAGGTACCAGTACAGAGTCAATGTGGAGGCTATATACAGGAGGTACCAGTACAGAGTCAATGTGGAGGCTATATACAGGGGGTACCAGTACAGAGTCAATGTGGAGGCTATATACAGGAGATACCAGTACAGTGTCAATGTGGAGGCTATATACAGGGGGTACCAGTACAGAGTCAATGTGGAGGCTATACAGTGCCTTGCGAAAGTATTCGGCCCCCTTGAACTTTGCGACCTTTTGCCACATTTCAGGCTTCAAACATAAAGATATAAAACTGTATTTTTTTGTGAAGAATCAACAACAAGTGGGACACAATCATAAAGTGGAACGACATTTATTGGATATTTCAAACTTTTTTAACAAATCAAAAACTGAAAAATTGGGCGTGCAAAATTATTCAGCCCCCTTAAGTTAATACTTTGTAGTGCCACCTTTTGCTGCGATTACAGTTGTAACTCGCTTGGGGTATGTCTCTATCAGTTTTGCAGGTATCTCACTTATAATTCACTGTATCACAATTCCAGTGGGTCAGAAGTTTACATACACTATGTTGACTTTGCCTTTAAACAGCTTGGAAAATGCCAGAAAATTATGTCATATTTTTCGAAGCTTCTGATAGGCTATTTGACATAATTTGAGTCAATTGGAGGTGTACCTGTGGATGTATTTCAAGGCCTACCTTCAAACTCAGTACCTCTTTGCTTGACATCATGTGGAAATCAGCCAAGACCTCAGAAAAAGAATTGTTGACCTCCACAGGTCTGGTTCATCCTTCGGAGAAATTTCCAAACGCCTGAAGATACCATGTTCATCTTTACATACAATAGTATGCAATTATAAACACCATGGGACCACACAGCCGTCATACCGCTCAGGAAGGAGACTTGTTCTGTCTCCTAGAGATTAACATACAGTGGGGCAAAAAGTATTTAGTCGGCCACCAATTGTGCAAGTTCTCCCACTTAAAAAAACGAGAGAGGCCTGTAATTTTCATCATAGGTACACTTCAACTATGACAGACGAAATGAGAAAAAAAATCCAGAAAATCACATTGTTTATCTCAATACTTTGTTATATACCCTGTGTTGGCAATGACAGAGGTCAAATGTTTTCTGTAAGTCTTCACAAGGTTTTCACACACTGTTGCTGGTATTAAGGTATCTCCTGATGAAAATTACAGGCCTCTCTCATTTGTTTAAGTGGGAGAACTTGCACAATTGGTGGCTTGTTAGGAGCAGAATACTTCCTTGTTAGGAGCAGAGTACTTCCTTGTTAGGAGCAGATTACTTCCTTGTTAGGAGCAGAGTACTTCCTTGTTATGAGCAGATTACTTCCTTGTTAGGAGCAGAGTACCTCCTTGTTAGGAGCAGATTACTTCCTTGTTAGGAGCAGTACTTCCTTGTTAGCAGAGCAGAGTACTTCCTTGTTAGGAGCAGAGTACTTCCTTGTTAGGAGCAGAGTACTTCCTTGTTAGGAGCAGAGTACTTCCTTGTTAGGAGCAGAGTACTTCCTTGTTAGGAGCAGAGTACTTCCTTGTTAGGAGCAGAGTACTTCCTTGTTAGGAGCAGAGTACTTCCTTGTTAGGAGCAGAGTACTTCCTTGTTAGGAGCAGAGTACTTCCTTGTTAGGAGCAGAGTTTCAGACTCTCTGAAATAATATTATTAGCAGCAATACATCAACAGCACAAAGTTAATATGTTATTATGTCCAGTAATGTGTAGCCTATAAGAAACCTGTCCCATTCTACTTGTCTATTATCTTTCTTTAGAAATAGTCATTTGTGATGACTTACTGATGCTTCTAGTGTGTCTCCTCAATGAAGAGAGCTGTGTGACCATGTGACACCATCCTTGATGTGGGGAAGAGTGTTGGACAGGCACATCCTGTTCCTGTTAAGACACCTGGCCAGCTGAGTGCAGGTGGGCTCTCCTGTCCAACATGAGGCTCCTGTTGCAGCCCTCAAGGGCACATTGACAGATTTTCCACCTAGTCCTCTCTGGGATTCAAACCAGGGATCTTTCAGTTACTGGCCCAACACTGTTAACCGCTAGGCTTCCTGCAGCAGGAGCCCCATGTTGACAGGAGAGCCCACCTGCATTCAGCTGGTCAGGGGCAGTGGTGCCCTGTAAGTAACAAATGTATCACTATCAGAGGGGTGTATTATGACATCAGATAGAACTACTCAGACATTCCAAACCAGGCTTCATCCATATCATGAAGGTGGATATTGATCCAACCATTTCAAAAGTAATGACTGGGCTGACGGAAACAGGTTATGCCTGAACATTTTTATAAATGGCGACAGACGATATGTTAGTTCGTTTGACATGGTGGGTTGTGTCAGTAAAAAACGTTTTAGTGAGAAATGGCGATATACAAATATATATGTACAAATATTTATATAATAACCATCATATCTTAGTTAACTTGGAGTCACGCGATGATATGTTGTGTGGTCCTCCCTCTAAAACTTGGAAAAACATGTAGTTTATTAGGCTACAGATGAAATAAGTTATGAACTTCACAGGGTGGTGAAACTACATGTGATGAGCTTGATGCTCAATTCCAATACATTTTGAGGGTCTTAATCTGGTGACATGATGACCGATGCTTGGTTGCCATTTGACAAATAAAATAATTGCTCTCACCCATAATAATCTCATAATTCGGTTAACAGCGTTTATTCAACCAGTGGGAGGTTTGTAAACGCCCCCAGGAAAGTCGAAAGAGGAACTCTTCATTGAGACAATAATAAACAGCAATCCTTGGGAGAGTTGTGGTGGATATTATAAAATAAGGATCTGCTGGAGTCCAAGTCAAACCAAGATTCTTTATTTCTGAGCTCAGAGAGAATAACAGAGTTACACATCGCAGTGTACAGTCTGAATTCCTGAAGCATTGAGTGATGAGCACATATCTTTATAGTTTCCTGTTCCTGGGCGGGACTTTATTCATACAAGGACACAGGTGTAAATTGGTTTGCAACACAGAATGATCCTCCCAAGAACAGGAGCTTATAATAGGACAGTTTCACAAGGTTAGTCACATACTCAGTTATGTGGACACACATACAACTAACATTTTCCATTACAGAGTCTGAACATTTTCATTTCATTAAATCATCAGTGGGCAACAATGCAAATGTCAACAATGGAACTAATGCATCACATCCAAATATCACTTGATTATCTGTAGTGCTGGAGGAATGACACACCCAGATAAACACAGAGAGTTTTAAAAAAGGACCGTTTAAAAGAAGGAACCTGATCTTCTTTATATTCAAACTGACAGACTCCATATTCAATTCATGTTTTCTAATAAAAACAAACAAATATATGTTTGAGTATACCCTGTACCATTTAATTTCATATGGTAAAGACAGGTAAACACATTGTCAGTCAACAATATAATACAACAGGAGCACTGTGTATGTTCTCTGATGAATTTTAAGTCAATGTGATGTGAAATATCAACATACACGCTAAGAGAAATAATTTCTCTCTCCTGTGTGGATTCTCTAATGACGTTTAAGTGACTTATGAGTAATATGTTTTCCCACAGTCTGAGCTTTTCTAAGCCTTCTCCTCTGTGTGCAGTCTAATGTGTTCTTTCAGGCTTCCTAAATGGGCAAATGGTTTGCACCCTGGGAGCAGTGGTAAGGCTTCTCTCCTGTGTGTATTCTCTCATGTTGTTTCAGCTTCCCCAAACTGATTCGAAACACTTTCCACAGTGGGAGCAGTGGTAAGGCTTCTCTCCTGTGTGTATTCTCTCATGTCGTTTCAGCTCCCCCGACTGGTTGAAACACTTTCCACAGTGGGAGCAGTGGTAAGGCTTCTCTCCTGTGTGTATTCTCTCATGTTGTTTCAGCTCCCCCAAACTGCCGAAACACTTTCCACATTGGGAGCAGTGGTAAGGCTTCTCTCCTGTGTGTATTATCTTATGTGTTTTCAGATGTGCTTTCTGTTTAAAACACTTTCCACACTGGGAGCAGTGGTAAGGCTTCTCTCCCGTGTGTATTCTCTCATGTTGTTTCAGCTCCCCCGACCGGCTGAAACACTTTCCACACTGGGAGCAGTGGTAAGGCTTCTCTCCTGTGTGTATTCTCTCATGTTGTTTCAGCTCCCCCAAACTGCCGAAACACTTTCCACAGTGGGAGCAGTGGTAAGGCTTCTCTCCTGTGTGTATTCTCTCATGTTGTTTCAGCTCCCCAAACTGCTGAAACACTTTCCACTGGGAGCAGTGGTAAGGCTTCTCTCCTGTGTGTGTATTCTCTCATGTGTTTCAGCTCCCCAAACTGCTTTCGAAACACTTTCCACAGTGGGAGCAGTGGTAAGGCTTCTCTCCTGTGTGTATTCTCTCATGTTGTTTTCAGCTTTCCCCAAACTCCTTGTATTCTCTCATGTCGTTTCAGAAACACTTTCCACATTGGGAGCAGTGGTAAGGCTTCTCTCCTGTGTGTATTTTCTCATGTTCTTTCATTTCCCCCGACCGAGTGAAACACTTCCCACATTGGGAGCAGTGGTAAGGCTTCTCTCCTGTGTGTATTCTCTCATGTTGTTTCAGATCCCCCAAATGGTTGAAACACTTTCCACAGTGGGAGCAGTGGTAAGGCTTCTCTCCTGTGTGTATTCTCTCATGGTTTCAGATGAAACACTTTCCACACTGGGAGCAGTGGTAAGGCTTCTCTCCTGTGTGTATTCTCTCATGTTGTTTCAGCTCCCCCAAACTGCCGAAACACTTTCCACATTGGGAGCAGTGGTAAGGCTTCTCTCCTGTGTGTATTATCTTATGTCTTTTCAGATGTGCTTTCTGTTTAAAACTCTTTTCACACTGGGAGCACTGGTGTCGTCTTGCTGGTTTGGACGTCCCTGGCTCTGGTTCCTCTGAGTCTGGTCTTTCTCCTGCCAAAGATAGTGTTATTTTTAAATAGAGACCCGAATGAAAGCACATGATAAAACAACCTTGCTACGAGGGTAAATCCTAAATCAGATCTCTCAATAACCTGAGGCCAGTTTTAACAATCTTAGTGTGATTTTAAAACAAAAGTAGAGCTTCCTGGTAATTACTGCTATGTTTACATTACTTATTCATCCTGTTTTACAAGTCAGAACACAAAAAACTAGACAGTTATAGGACACTGAAGACACAGACGTCGCTGGATTCCAATTGAACAGGTGGTTCTAAATATATAACATTCATAGCTGTATGATACAGAATGTGACCTACACACTTCCTTAAACATAAAATAACTAAAGTAATTTTGTGTGGAAGTCCAAAACTTGTTTTTACGTCACAGATACAAAGCACATCAGTAACATCTCCCCGTTGTTGAAAGGGTTCGACACATTGCTGTTTAATTGGACCAATTTCTTATTTAGACATTCACAGATTTTCAACATTTTGATTATCGCTGATGTCATATTTTGGGTAAATGTTCCTAAAACGGATAGTAACAACAAAAAACAAAAATATAAACGCAACATGTAAAGTGTTGGATGGTTCATGAGCTGAACAAAAAAGATTGCAGAATTTTTTACATCCCTGTTATTCAACATTTATTCTTTCCCAAGATAATCCATCCACCTGACATGATATGCATATCAAGAAGCTGATTGAACAGCTTGCTTATTACACAGGTGCACCTTGTGCTGGGGATAATAAAAGGCTACTCGAAAATGTGCAATGCCACAGATCTCTGAGGGAGCGGGCAATTGGCATGCTGATGCAGGAATGTCCACTGGAGCTGTTACGGAATTTAATGTACAGTACCAGTCAAAAGTTTGGACTCACCTACTCATTCAAGGGTTTTTCTTTATTTTTACTATTTTCTACATTGTAGAATAATAAAGACATCAAAATTATTCAAAAACACATGGAATCATGTAGTAACCACAAGTGTTAAATCAAAATATATATTTTATTCTTCAAAAGTTGCCACCCTTGCTTTCTCTCAAACAGCTTCACCTGGAATCCTTTTCCAACAGTCTTGTAGGCGTTCCCACATATGCTGAGAACTTGTAGGCCGCTTTCCCTTCACCTCTGCGATCCAACTCATCCCAAACCATCTTGATTTGGTTGAGGTCGGGGGATTGTGTAGGCCAGGTCATCTGATGCAGCACTCCATCACTCTCCTTCTTGGTAAAATAGCTCTTACACAGCCTGGAGGTGTGTTGGGTCATTGTCCTGTTGAAAATCAAATGACAGTGGGACTAAGCCCAAACTAGATGGGATGGCATATAGCTGTAGAATGCTGTGGAAGCCATGCTGGTTAAGTGTGACTTTGATTTATTTATTCATGACATTGTCAACAGCAAAGCACCCGCACACCATCACATCTCCTCCACCATGCTTCACGGTGGGAACCACACATGCGGAGATAATCTGTTCATCTACTCCTCGTCTCACAAAGACATGACGCTCGGATCCAAAAATCTCAAATTTGGACTCATCAGACCCAAGGACAGATATCCACCGGTCTAATGTCCATTGCTCGTGTTTCTTGGCCCAAGCAAGTCTCTTCTTCTTATTGGTGTGCTTGAGTAGTGGTTTCTTTGCAGCAATTCGACCATGAAGGCCTGATTCACACAGTCTCCTCTGAACAGTTGATATTGAGATGTGTCTGTTCATGCAACTCTGTGAAGCATTTATTTGGGCAGCAATTTCTGAGGCTGGTAACTCTAATGAACTTATCCTCTGCAGCAGAAGTAACTCTGGGTCTCAAAATGCAAATTAATTACTTAAAAATCATTCAATGTGATTTTCTGGATTTTTGTTTTAGATCCCGTCTCTCATGGTTGAAGCCTGCTATAAACCACCCTCTGCCCCCAGCTGTGCTCTGGACACCATATGTGAACGGATTGCCCCCCATCTATCTTTGAGCTCGTGCTGCTAGGCGACCTAAACTGGAACATGCTTAACACCCCAGCCATCCTACAATCTAAACGTGATGCCCTCAATCTCACACAAATTATCAATGAACCTCCCCAAAGCCTTAAACACGGGCACCCTCATAGATATCATCCTAACCAACTTGCCCTCTAAATACACCTCTGCTGTTATCAACCAAGATCTCAGCGATCACTGCCTCATTGCCTGCATCCGTAATGGGTCAGCGGTCAAACGACCTCCACTCATCACTGTCAAACGCTCCCTGAAACACTTCAGCGAGCAGGCCTTTCTAATCGACCTGGCCGGGGTATCCTGGAAGGATATTGATCTCATCCCGTCAGTAGAGGATGCCTGGGTATTTTTTTTTTTAAATGCCTTCCTAACCATCTTAAATAAGCATGCCCCATTCAAGAAATTTAGAACCAGGAACAGATATAGCCCTTGGTTCTCCCCAGACCTGACTGCCCTTAACCAACACAAAAACATCCTATGGAGTTCTGCATTAGCATCGAACAGCCCCCGTGATATGCAGCTGTTCAGGGAAGCTAGAAACCATTATACACAGGCAGTTATAGAAAAGCCAAGGTTAGCTTTTTCAAGCAGAAATTTGATTCCTGCAACACTAACTCAAAAAAGTTCTGGAACACTGTAAAGTCCATGGAGAATAAGAACACCTCCTCCCTGCTGCCCACTGCACTGAAGATAGGAAACACTGTCACCACTGATAAATCCACCATAATTGAGAATTTCAATAAGCATTTTTCTATGGCTGGCCATGCTTTCCACCTGGCTACTCCTACCCCGGTCAACAGCACTGTACCCCCCACAGCAACTCGCCCAAGCCTTCCCCATTTCTCTTTCTCCCAAATCCAGTCAGCTGATGTTCTGACAGAGTGGCAAAATCTGGACCCTTACAAATCAAACCGGGCTAGACAATCTGGACCCTTTCTTTCTAAAATTATCTGCCGAAATTGTTGCCACCCCTATTACTAGCCTGTTCAACCTCTCTTTCGTGTCGTCTGAGATTCCCAAAGATTGGAAAGCAGCTGCGGTCATCCCCCTCTTCAAAGGGGGGGACACTCTTGACCCAAACTGCTACAGACCTATATCGATCCTACCTTGCCTTTCTAAGGTCCATCCATTACCGACCATTTCGAATCTCACCATACCTTCTCTGCTATGCAATCTGGTTTCAGAGCTGGTCATGGGTGCACCTCAGCCACGCTCAAGATCCTAAACGATATCTTAACCGCCATCGATAAGAAACATTACTGTGCAGCCGTATTCATTGATCTGGACAAGGCTTTCAACTCTGTCAATCACCACATCCTCATCGGCAGACTCAACAGCCTTGGTTTCTCAAATGATTGCCTCGCCTGGTTCACCAACTACTTCTCTGATAGAGTTCAGTGTGTCAAATCGGAGGGTCTGCTGTCCGGACCTCTGGCAGTCTTTATGGGGGTGCCACAGGGTTCAATTGTTGGACCGACTCTCTTCTCTGTATACATCAATGATGTCGCTCTTGCTGCTGGTGAGTCTCTGATCCACCTCTACGCAGACAACATCATTCTGTATACTTCTGGCCCTTCTTTGGACACTGTGTTAACAACCCTCCAGGCAAGCTTCAATGCCATACAACTCTCCTTCCGTGGCCTCCAATTGCTCTTGAATACAAGTAAAACTAAATGCATGCTCTTCAACCGATCGCTGCCTGCACCTGCCCGCCTGTCCAACATCACTACTCTGGACGGCTCTGACTTAGAATACGTGGACAACTACAAATACCTAGGTGTCTGGTTAGACTGTAAACTCTCCTTCCAGACCCACATCAAGCATCTCCAATCCAGAGTTAAATCTAGAATTGGCTTCCTATTTCGCAACAAAGCATCCTTCACTCATGCTGCCAAACATACCCTTGTAAAACTGACCATCCTTCCAATCCTCGACTTCGGCGATGTCATTTACAAAATAGCCTCCAATACCCTACTCAACAAATTGGATGCAGTCTATCACAGTGCAATCCGTTTTTGTCACCAAAGCCCCATATACTACCCACCATTGCGACCTGTACGCTCTCGTTGGCTGGCCCTCGCTTCATACTCGTCGCCAAACCCACTGGCTCCATGTCATCTACAAGACCCTGCTAGGTAAAGTCCCCCCTTATCTCAGCTCGCTGGTCACCATAGCATCACCCACCTGTAGCACGCCCTCCAGCAGGTATATCTCTCTGGTCACCCCCAAAATCAATTCTTTCTTTGGCTGCCTCTCCTTCCAGTTCTCTGCTACCAATGACTGGATTGAACTACAAAAATCTCTGAAACTGGAAACACTTATCTCCCTCACTTGCTTTAAGCACCAACTGTCAGAGCAGCTCACAGATTACTGCACCTGTACATAGCCCACCTATAATTTAAACCCAAACAACTACCTCTTTCCCTACTGTATTTATTTTATTTATTTTGCTCCTTTGCACCCCATTATTTTTATTTCTACTTTGCACATTCTTCCACTGCAAATCTACCATTCCAGTGTTTTACTTGCTGTATTGTATTTACTTTGCCACCATGGCCTTTTTGCCTTTACCTCCCTTATCTCACCTCATTTGCTCACGTCGTATATAGACTTGTTTATACTGTATTATTGACTGTATGTTTGTTTTACTCCATGTGTAACTCTGTCGTTGTATGTGTCGAACTGCTTTACTTTATCTTGGCCAGGTCGCAATTGTAAATGAGAACTTGTTCTCAACTTGCCTACCTGGTTAAATAAAGGTGAAATATATATATATTTTTAAAAGTGTATCCATGATAAAAACTTACAGACCTCTACATGCTTTGTAAGTAGGAAACACTGCCGATTTTGCAGGTTATCAAATACTTGTTCTCCCCACTGTATAGCCATATTATAAAGTATTTATTATGTAATAGATCATATGGGTTGAAAAGTGTTTTATTAGAAAAGTATGAAAATCAAATTAAATATTATTATTCACGTGCCGAATACAACCGGTGTAGACCTTAGTGAAATGCTTACTTACAAGCCCTTAACCAACAATGCAGTTAAGAAAAATACTTGTAAAGTACAAAATAAGTCCCTCTGACACCGCCTGGTATAGAAGTCCTGAGTGGCAGGAAGCTTGCTCCTAGTGATGTACTGGGCCGTACGCACTGCCCTCTGTAGTGCCTTGCGGTCAGAGGCCGAGCAGTTGCCAAACCAGGCAGTGATGCAATCAGTCAGGATGCTCTCGATGGTGCAGCTGTAGAACGTTTTGAGGATCTGAGGACCCATGACAAATCTTTTCAGTATCCTGAAGGGGAATAGGTTTTGTCGTGCCCTCTTCACGACTGTCTTGGTGTGCTTGGACCATGATAGTTTGTTGGTGATGCGGACACCAAGGAACTTGAAACTCTCAACCTGCTCAGCTACAGCTCTGTCAATGAGAATGGGGCGTGCTTGGTCCTCCTTTTCCTGTAGTCCACAATCATCTCCTTTATCTTGATCACATTGAGGGAATGGTTGCTGTCCTGGCACCACACAACCAGGTCTCTGACCTCCTCCCTGTAGGCTTTGTTGTTGTTGTCAGTGATCAGGCCTGATGACACTGTTCAATGATGGCGTTGATGTCGTGTCTGGCCATGCAGTCATGAGTGAACAGGGAGTACAGGAGGGGGCTGAGCATGTTATGGCTAGGGATTCCGCTAGCGGAACGTTGACAACATCCGGTGAAATTGCAGAGTGCAAAGTATTTTTTAATTTTTAATTTATTTATTAGAAATATTTAACTTTCATGCATTCACAAGTGCAAAGGTTAACTTCTTGTTAATCTAGCCACCGTGTCAGATTTCAAAAAGGCTTTACGGCAAAAGCAAACCATGCGATTATCTGAGGACAGCACCCCATCAAACAAACACACGACAATCATATTTCAACCCACCAGGCGCGACACAAACCTCAGAAATAACTATATAATTTGTGCCTTACCTTTGAAGAGCTTCTTCTGTTGGCACTCCAATGTCCCATAAACATCACAAATGGTCCTTTTCTTCGATTAATTCCGTCGTTATATCTCCAAAATGTCCATTTATTTGGCGCGTTTGATTTAAAAAAAAAAACACTGGTTCCAACTCGCCCAGCATGACTACAAAATATCTAATACGATACCTGTAAATGCTGTCCAAACATTTGAAACAACTTTCCTAATCCAACTTTAGGTATTTTAAAACGTAAATAATCGAGAAAATTTAAGATGGGATAAACGGTGTTCAATACCGGATAAAAACAACGTGAAGCGCGTGACCTGGAGCGCGCATCAAAACATTAGAGAGCACTAGGCTGGACCCTCGTTCTGAATAGCCGAACTTCTTCATTTCTCTAAAGAAAAACATCAACCAATTTCTAAAGACTGTTGACATCTAGTGGAAGCAATAGGAACTGCAACCAAGTGCAACAGCAAAAGTGCCACACAAAACCATTTGAAAACAGAGTCACCTCATCAACAAAAAATTCCTCCTGGATGGTTTGTCCTCGGGGTTTCACCTGCCAAATAAGTTATGATATACGCACAGACATTATTTTAACAGTTTTAGAAACTTTAGAGTGTTTTCTATCCAAACCTACCAATTATATGCATATCCTAGCTTCTGGGCAGGTAGCAGGTAGTTTATTTTGGGAACGCTTTTCTTCCGGACGTGAAAATACTGCCCCCTATCCCAAACTTAACTTCTAAAAAGGCACACATGTTAATTTAAAGGCACACATGTTAATTTAAACGAATTCCCGGTGATTACCTCATGATGCTACAGTCCTCCTTTAAGACTCCATAATTTTTCATCATTAGATGCTACAGTCCTCCTTTAAGACTCTATAATGCTTCATCATTAGCTGCTACAGTCCTCCTTTAAGACTCCATAATGCTTCAACATTAGCTGTTACAGTCCTCCTTTAAGTCTCCATAATGTTTAGAATGTGTCTGGAAGCGCTACTCTATCTATTCTATTCTCATCCTTTCGGTTTTAATAATATTTAAAAAATAATAATGTTATAATAGGTAATAACTAACTTTAATAACTAGGGTTAATACCTGCCTGGCGCACCAACAAAATATTTATTTAGCCCCCTCTAACAATACCGCTACAGAATTAGCATAGTAGGCCATGTAACTTAACCTGTAGTGACACCCAGCCCGTGAACGGGACCGTTATCATCATCTGACACTAATTAGCATAACGCAACGGACATAAATCTTCCTAGAAAATATTCATATTCATGAAAATCACAAGTGAAATATATTGGAACACAGCTTCGCCTTTTGTTAATAACCCTGTCATCTCAGATTTTCAAAATATGCTTTACAGAAAAATATTCCAAATTAGCTCCATAATATCGACAAAAACATGGCAAACGTTGTTTAGAATCAATCCTCAAGGTGTTTTTCTAATATCTATTTGATAATATATCCATCGGGACAATTCCTTTTTCTCTAGGACCGATTGGAATAATGGCTACCTCTGCGCTTTACGCGAGAATCTCTCTCGGAGCCACCATGTGACCACTTACGCAATGTGCCCCCATACGGCTATTCTTCAACAGAAATGCGTAAAACTACGTCACAATGCTGTAGACACCTTGGGGAATACGTAGAAAGCGTAAGCTCGTTGATGGTACATTCAAAGCCATATAGTGAGTCATTGGAACGCAGCGCTTTCAAAACCTGGGGCACTTCCGTGTTAGATTTTTCTCAGGCTTTCGGCTGCAACATCAGTTCTGTTATACTCACAGACAATATCTTTACAGTTTTGGAAACGTTAGAGTGTTTTCTATCCAAAGATGTCAATTATATGCATATTCTAGCATCTTTTCCTGACAAAATATCCCGTTTAAAACGGGGACGTTTTTTCCCCAAAAATGAAAATACTGCCCCCTAACACCAAGAGGTTTTAAGGTAATCAGAAATATTTAGGACTAACTTATTCCTTGACACCCATTCTGAAACTAACTGCAGCTCTATGTTAAGTGTTGCAGTCATTTCAGTCGCTGTAGTAGCTGACGTGTACGGTGTTGAGTCATCCACATACATAGACTCACTGGCTTTACTCAAATGTCAATGGAATGTTGTTGGTAAAGATTGAAAAAAGTAGGTGCCAAACAGCTGCCCTGGGGAATTCCTGATTCAAACTTGATTTTGTAGCTCTGGGGCGGCAGGTAGCCTAGTGGTTAGAGCGGTAGGCCAGTAACCGAAAGATTGCTGGATCGAATCCCCGAGTTGACAAGGTAAAAAACTCTGTCGTTCTGCCCCTGAACAAGGCCGTCATTGAAAAAAATAATTTGTTCTTAACTGACTTGCCTAGTTAAATAAAGGTTACATTTTAAAAGAAAAACTCTTTATCCACAATATAGCAGGGGGTGTAAAGCCATACGTTTTTGTCAGCAACAGACTATGATCGATAATGTCAAATGCCGCACTGAAGTCAAACAAAACAGCCCCAACAGTATTTTTATCATCAATTTCTCTCAGCCAATCAGTCATTTGCAAGTGCTGTGCTTGTTGAATGAACTTCCCTATAAGCTAAAAGTCTATATTTGTTTACTGTAAAATAGCATTGTATCTGGTCAAATATTTTTTTCCCAAAATTGCAAGGGTTGGTAACAGGCTGATTGGTCAGCTATTTAAGCCAGTAAAGGGAGCTTTACTATTCTTGGGTAGTGGAATTACTTTAGCTTCCCCAGGCCTGAGGGCACACACTTTCTAGTAGGCTTAAATTCAAGACAAGGCAAATAGGAATGGCAATATCGGCTGCTATTATCCTCAATTTTCCATCCACGTTGTCAGACACCAGAGACTTGTCATTGTTGATTTTATTTGCGCATTGAAGATGCTCCAAAGAGTTTTTACAATCATTCTTCATGTCATTTATCTTTGTTTCATAGTGTAGTTTCTTCTTTTTATTCAGTTTAGTCACATGATTTCTCAATATGCAATAGGTTTGCCAATCAGTTATTCAGCCAGACCTATTTGCCATCTTTTTTTGCCTCCCTCTTCATCATACCATTTTGTAATTCCTCATCAATCCACATGGATTTAACAGTTTTTACAGTCATTTTCTTAATGGGTGCTGCTTATTAGTAACTGGGATAAGCAGTTTCAAATGTGTCAAGGGCAGCGTCTGGTTGCTCATCATTACACACCAAGGGCAAACAAATATTATTTACATCAACAACATAGGAATCACTACAAAAAAATGTATGACCTCTTATACACAATATTAGGCCCAGCCTTTGGAACTGTGGTTTTCCTAGACATGGCTACTATAATGTGATCACTACATCTGATGGATCTGGATACTGCTTTAAAACCCATTTCTGCAGCATTAGTAAAGATATGATCAAACCATGTTGTTGATTTCATTCCTCTACTGTTTGTAACTACCCTGGTAGGTTGATTGACAACCTGAACAAGGTTGCCGGCACTGGTTACAGTTTGAAGCTTTCTCTTGAGTGGGCAGCCTGATCACAGCTTTCCTCCAGTATTAGTTAATTAACAGTGTCTTGAGTTTAGTTTGCCTGTTCTACAGTCTTGTAAAGATAGGGGGGTTGACTGGGACAGGCAATGTAATATCCATAATGTTTTAAGGAAAAGTTTTTGTAAAACAAGCACCTTACATTGGATCATCTTGAAACTTTCTCTCCAAAGCTAGCTTTGTATTTGTTCAAACTAAACTACTTACTTTGATGTGTCAAATCTGATCCTTTCTTCTCTTCTCCTCCTCTCACAGTTCCACTCAGCCCCGTTGTTTTCCTGCAGTCCACCAGCAGCACAGACAACCTCTTCATACCCAGCAGTAAGGTGCTACCAGGAGAGGCACGACACGGGGACTCCGGGAGGGAGGAGGGGCTAGCGTTGTCCTGGTTACCATAAAGAGGGGACACAGACACATATCATTATGGATGCTGATGTCACTGTTGTCATGAAGTGATATACAGAAACCCATCCCAGACCCAGAGAGAGCAAGCTGTATGCTAGACCAGACCAAGCTGTATGCTAGACCAGACCAAGCTGTATGCTAGACCTGCTGATGCCACTGTTGTCATGAAGTGTTTTACAGAAACCCATCCCAGACCCAGAGAGAGCAAACTGTATGCTAGGCCAGACCAAGCTGTACCATCTGGTGTTCTGATCTGGAGAGACTCTTCTCTTCCTCGTCAGCATCAGGATGTTGTTGAGGCTCCCCAGAGGATCCATAATAGTCATGTCTCTCTCCTGTGTGAACGAGGACATCAAACAGATGGTAAACTTATGACCATCAATTGCAATCATAGAGTCTTACAAGAGGCATGCATATGTCTAAAATGGCCACTTTCATCATGATTTCCTAAAACAGTGTTTGTGATGCAAATGTAAAAGGGTCGTTCCACGAAATGGGTCGCTTTTGCGTCCCTTTGTTATTTTAAGTAGAAAATATGCACCAATATTGAATTTTAAAAGCCTGTTATATTAGATGAGGGGAACTTTAATATAGACCACATGGAGAATTCAATACATCTAATTGAAAAGTCCCTAAAATATATGAACCAATGGCATATCGACCCTTTAACAATTCCTACAGTACTGAACAACATATTCAAGTGTAGAACTTCAGTAGAATGCCCCTTTAAAACCACACATTAGTTCAACAACTGCATAGTTTGTGTCCCTGTTGAAGACAGTACTCACTGGTGTTAATCTGATATTCTGTCTCTTCCTCTTTCACCCCCAAAACGTCTTCCTCCTTCACCTTTATTGAGATAGCATCATCTTCCTCTCTAAACGGTTCTTTCTCTTCTTTCACTATAACAGCCTCCTCTTCCTCCTTTTTCATTCTGAAAGATTCTTTCTCCATACAGCCGACCCCTCTTCATTAGCAAGGGAGGAGTAGTTTAGTGAGCTCATGGTCAGGGATGTTATCTAGCTAGCTAGCATTAGCGTCTAGCCTAGTGCTAGGCTCAGTATCAATCTTTAACACGTTTGCAAATTGAACCAGTTGATACGTCAAACGAAACTTGTTTAAAACACTGAGGTTAGCTAATGTACATTAAAACAGCAGACCTCCTCTTCATTAGCAGGGGATGAGTACTTTAATGAACTCATGGTCAGGGATGTTAGCTAGCTAGTTAGCATTAGCGACTAGCCTAGTGCTCGGCTCAGCATAAATCTTTAACAAGTTTGCAAATTAGGTTACAGTTAACCAGTTAATACGTCAACAGAACTGTGTTTAAAACACTGAGATTAGATAATGTACATTAAGATGGTCTAAAGCGTCAATCTTTCACTTTTATGTTGGCTAGCAAGCTACCGAGGTGGTCGAAAGAGTTGGCGCCTTGTTGTTCCTGAAGAAGCGTCCGTCCAGTCCATTATACGTCACGAAAGAAGAGTCAACTGAAAGACGCTCATCGCCATCAGCTGGCTGGAATGGGTAACGCAGTTTGGAAACAGTAGTTACAACACTTTTCGTATTGGAAAGAACGTCATAATTATTTAACAATAAGCTGATATATTTTCTCTTCCAAATAATACGTTCCTGTACACAGACGTAGAAGCTCAATATGAAAATGTAGATGATTAATAAATACTTATATGAAGGTAGTGTGTTGATATACATTTTCTCTGTTAATTTTTCACATTATTTTTTATCTACATGTGACCATACTATTCCCTTAAAGCCACGCTCTATAAGATACAAATCATCCTGTAAACAACAGAACAAATGCATCACATGCAAATAGCACTTGATTATCTGTAGTGCTTTACACTGGGTAGACAAAACAGAACAGCTGCTCCTTCCATGACTTAGAAAGACTAGGTGAATCCAGGCTAAAGCTATGATCCCTTACTGATGTCACTAGTTAAATCCACTTCAATCTGTGTAGATGAAGGGGGAGACAGGTTAAATAAGGATTTTTAAGCCTTGAGACATGAGACATGGATTGTGCATGTGTGCCATTTAGAGAGTTAATGGGGAAGACAAAATATTTAAGTTACTTTGCACATGGTATGGTAGTAGGTGCCAGGCGCGCCGTTTTGTGTCAAGAACTGCAACGCTGCTGGGTTTTTCAGCTCAACAGTTTCCCATGTGTACCAAGAGTGGTCCACCACCCAAACAGTGGTGGGTCAGTGCCGTTTAAGATGAGGCAGGACGATTTTTTTTCATGAGCATGGCCTTAATTCTATTACAGCATATTGGATGACTGTCATTCATATTTCACTCACCCTGTTCAATGTAACAGCAATAGGTTTGGCTACTACATGATACTCTAATTGTCCCTATACCCATCATGAGGTAGTAGCAACCTAGCCTATGAATGAAAGTTTAGAATGTAGGTTCACACAGGTTGAGAGAAAAATTTAAGGTGACAGACAGTGACACATAGACAGACAGTGACACATTCAATACTGCCTTGCACACTCTCGCCTGCATCTAGCTGAAATAGAGATATTACTGGACAAATTCAGGTATGTTTATCCCCGTTTTGTTCCATTTAAACGTTTGTCAACAGAATCGTCGGAATGAATACACCCCTGATCATGCATAAACACAGTTCACTTTCATTACAGACACGTTGTATTCCTTCTTGCATCTATGTGCTCTCCTCTTATCACCTTCTCCCTTTGTTTCTGTACTTCAATGCACAACACATCAGCTGTATCCAGGTTAGCAGGCAATATTAACCAGGTGAAATTGTGTCACTTCTCTTGTGTTCATTGCACGCAGAGTCAAGGGTAGATGCAACAGTTTGGGCAGCCTGGCTCATTGCGAACTAATTTGCCAGGACTTTAAGTAATTATGACATAACATTGAAGGTTGTGCAATGTAACAAGTATATTTAGACTTAGGGATGCCAGCCTTTAGATAAAATACCGAACGGTTCCGTATTGCACTGAAATAATAAACGTTTTGTTTTCGAAATGATAGTTTCCATATTCGACCATATTAATTTTTATTTTTTTATTTTTTATTTCACCTTTATTTAACCAGGTAGGCTAGTTGAGAACAAGTTCTCATTTGCAACTGCGACCTGGCCAAGATAAAGCATAGCAGTGTGAACAGACAACACAGAGTTACACATGGAGTAAACAATTAACAAGTCAATAACACAGTAGAGAAAAAAGGGGAGTCTATATACAATGTGTGCAAAAGGCATGAGGAGGTAGGCGAATAATTACAATATTGCAGATTAACACTGGAGTGATAAATGATCAGATGATCATGTAGAGGTAGAGATATTGGTGTGCAAAAGAGCAGAAAAGTAAATAAATAAAAACTGTGGGGATGAGGTAGGTGAAAATGGGTGGGCTATTTACCAATAGATTATGTACAGCTGCAGCGATCGGTTAGCTGCTCAGATAGCTGATGTTTGAAGTTGGTGAGGGAGATAAAAGTCTCCAACTTCAGCGATTTTTGCAATTCGTTCCAGTCACAGACAGCAGAGTACTGGAACGAAAGGCGGCCGAATGAGGTGTTGGCTTTAGGGATGATCAATGAGATACACCTGCTGGAGCGCGTGCTACGGATGGGTGTTGCCATCGTGACCAGTGAGCTGAGATAAGGCGGAGCTTTGCCTAGCATGGCCTTGTAGATGACCTGGAGCCAGTGGATCTGGCGACGAATATGTAGCGAGGGCCAGCCGACTAGAGCAGTGGTGGGTAGTATAAGGTGCTTTAGTGACAAAACGGATGGCACTGTGATAAACTGCATCCAGTTTGCTGAGAAGAGTGTTGGAAGCAATTTTGTAGATGACATCGCCGAAGTCGAGGATCGGTAGGATAGTCAGTTTTACTAGGGTAAGCTTGGCAGCGTGAGTGAAGGAGGCTTTGTTGCGGAATAGAAAGCCGACTCTTGATTTGATTTTCGATTGGAGATGTTTGATATGGGTCTGGAAGGAGAGTTTGCAGTCTAGCCAGACACCTAGGTACTTATAGATGTCCACATATTCAAGGTCGGAACCATCCAGGGTGGTGATGCTAGTCGGGCATGCGGGTGCAGGCAGCGATCGGTTGAAAAGCATGCATTTGGTTTTACTCGCGTTTAAGAGCAGTTGGAGGCCACGGAAGGAGTGCTGTATGGCATTGAAGCTCGTTTGGAGGTTAGATAGCACAGTGTCCAATGACGGGCCGAAAGTATATAGAATGGTGTCGTCTGCGTAGAGGTGGATCAGGGAATCGCCCGCAGCAAGAGCAACATCATTGATATATACAGAGAAAAGAGTCGGCCCGAGAATTGAACCCTGTGGCACCCCCATAGAGACTGCCAGAGGACCGGACAGCATGCCCTCCGATTTGACACACTGAACTCTGTCTGCAAAGTAATTGGTGAACCAGGCAAGGCAGTCATCCGAGAAACCGAGGCTATTGAGTCTGCCGATAAGAATATGGTGATTGACAGAGTCGAAAGCCTTGGCGAGGTCGATGAAGACGGCTGCACAGTACTGTCTTTTATCGATAGCGGTTATGATATCGTTTAGTACCTTGAGCGTGGCTGAGGTGCACCCGTGACCGGCTCGGAAACCAGATTGCACAGCGGAGAAGGTACGGTGGGATTCGAGATGGTCAGTGACCTGTTTGTTGACTTGGCTTTCGAAGACCTTAGATAGGCAGGGCAGGATGGATATAGGTCTATAGCAGTTTGGGTCCAGGGTGTCTCCCCTTTGAAGAGGGGGATGACTGCGGCAGCTTTCAATCCTTGGGGATCTCAGACGATATGAAAGAGAGGTTGAACAGGCTGGTAATAGGGGTTGCGACAATGGCGGCAGATAGTTTCAGAAATAGAGGGTCCAGATTGTCAAGCCCAGCTGATTTGTACGGGTCTAGGTTTTGCAGCTCTTTCAGAACATCTGCTATCTGGATTTGGGTAAAGGAGAACCTGGAGAGGCTTGGGCGAGGAGCTGGGGGGGCGGAGCTGTTGGCCGAGGTTGGAGTAGCCAGGCGGAAGGCATGGCCAGCCGTTGAGAAGTGCTTATTGAAGCTTTCGATAATCGTGGATTTATCGGTGGAGACCGTGTTACCTAGCCTCAGTGCAGTGGGCAGCTGGGAGGAGGTACTCTTGTTCTCCATGGACTTCACAGTGTCCCAGAACTTTTTGGAGTTGGAGCTACAGGATGCAAACTTCTGCCTGAAGAAGCTGGCCTTAGCTTTCCTGACTGACTGCGTGTATTGGTTCCTGACTTCCCTGAACAGTTGCATATCACGGGGCTATTCGATGCTATTGCAGTCCGCCACAGGATGTTTTTGTGCTGGTCGAGGGCAGTCAGGTCTGGAGTGAACCAAGGGCTGTATCTGTTCTTGGTTCTGCATTTTTGAACGGAGCATGCTTATCTAAAATGGTGAGGAAGTTACTTTTAAAGAATGACCAGGCATCCTCAACTGACGGGATGAGGTCAATGTCCTTCCAGGATACCCGGGCCAGGTCGATTAGAAAGGCCTGCTCACAGAAGTGTTTTAGGGAGCGTTTGACAGTGATGAGGGGTGGTCGTTTGACTGCGGCTCCGTGGCGGATACAGGCAATGAGGCAGTGATCGCTGAGATCCTGGTTGAAGACAGCGGAGGTGTATTTGGAGGGCCAGTTGGTCAGGATGACGTCTATGAGGGTGCCCTTGTTTACAGAGTTAGGGTTGTACCTGGTGGGTTCCTTGATGATTTGAGTGAGATTGAGGGCATCTAGCTTACATTGTAGGACTGCCGGGGTGTTAAGCATATCCCAGTTTAGGTCACCTAACAGAACAAACTCTGAAGCTAGATGGGGGCGATCAATTCACAAATGGTGTCCAGGGCACAGCTGGGAGCTGAGGGTGGCCGGTAGCAGGCGGCAACAGTGAGAGACTTATTTCTGGAGAGGGTCATTTTCAAAATTAGTAGTTCGAACTGTTTGGGTATGGACCTGGAAAGTATGACGTTACTTTGCAGGCTATCTCTGCAGTAGACTGCAACTCCGCCCCCTTTGGTAGTTCTATCTTGACGGAAGATGTTATAGTTGGGTATGGAAATCTCTGAATTTTTGGTGGCCTTCCTGAGCCAGGATTCAGACACGGCAAGGACATCAGGGTTAGCCGAGTGTGATAAAGCAGTGAGTAAAACAAACTTAGGGAGGAGGCTTCTGATGTTGACATGCATAAAACCAAGGCTTTTTCGATCACAGAAGTCAACAAATGAGGGTACCTGGGGACATGCAGGGCCTGGGTTTACCTCCACATCACCCGCGGAACAGAGAAGGAGTAGTATGAGGTGCGGCTAAAGGCTATCAAAACTGGTCGCCTAGAGCGTTGGGGGCAGAGGATAAGAGGAGCAGGTTTCTGGGCATGGTAGAATATATTCAGGGCATAATGCACAGACAGGGGTATGGTGGGGTGCGGGTACAGCGGAGGTAAGCCCAGGCACTGGGTGATGATGAGACAGGTTGTATCTCTGGACATGCTGGTTGTAATGGGTGAGGTCACCGCATGTGTGGGAGGTGGGACAAAGGAGGTAACAGGGGTATGCAGAGTGGGTCTAGGGGTTCCATTGTGAACTAAAACAATTATAACTAACCCAGCTAGCATAACAACAGCAGGTGAAATGGCATTGACTAGGTAACTCGGCCGACAGATAAAACAAACAAGCAGAATGGAGTACCGTGATTAATGGACAGTCCAGCATCAGCTATGTAAATCCAAGTGATCAGAGTCCAGGGGCAGCGGTGGATGGGGCAGGGGGCTGGGCTGGCGAGTGTTATCCAGGTTAAAAAACTAACAATGACTAAATAGCTTGTAGCTGGCTAGCTGGTTAGCTTCTGGAGGTTCTTGAGTGTGTTCTAAAAAAAAAGATAATAGCGATTCCGTATCACATTGGGTGAGGCAGGTTTGCGGAAGGTATAAACATTTTTTTTTTTTTAAATCGGGAAGAGATAAAGTACATATGGACCACTGCGTTTTTGGGACGCGCGATTCAGCCGGTTAGCTGGCCTGTGCTAAACAAGCTAACAGATTAGCAGGCCGGGGTAAACAAGGTAGTAGTTAGCGGACCTGGGCTAAACAAGCTAGCAGTTAGCATGCTCGAATTAGCAAGCAAGGAGATAGCGAGGGCCAGAGAGTTAGCCTTTGGAGGACGTCACGATGGGGTGAGTCTGTTTATTCCTCTTCATGCAGTGATATCGATAGACCGGTCGTAGGTCAAGGTATTGTAGCCCAGGGCGTTAGAGCTCTGGCCGGGCTAGCTTGCCACGGGTGGAAACGCGAAGCCAGAGTAATCAACCAGGGTTGCTGTTTAGCTCGATAGCTAGTTGTGAAGATCCAGCTGAAGAATGTTCCGTTTGTGGTGGGAACCGGGGTAAAAATTAAATAGGTCCGTTATGCTCTGGTTAGCGCGTTGTTCGAACTGGCGAGAGCTTTCCGAGCTAAAGGTTAGTTGATGACCAGTTATTGAAGACCGCTAGCATAGCTGGTAGTTAGCTGGCTAGCTTCAGTTGAGGGGGTCCGGTTCCGAAGTAAATATAAATACTTTAGGAAAAGTAGCTACATTGGCGGGTTGCAGAAGAGATGGGAGGAAGAGCAGTATATACAGGAGGTACCAGTACAGGGTCAATGTGAAGGCTATATACAGGAGGTACCAGTACAGGGTCAATGTGAAGGTTTGCTCGTGTTCTTGGCCCAAGCAAGTCTCTTCTTCTTTTTGCTGTCGTTGAGTAGTGGTTTCTTTGCAGCAATTCAACCATGAAGGCCTGATTCACACATTCTCCTCTGAACAGTTGATATTGAGATGTGTCTGTTAGTTCAACTCTGTGAAACATTTATTTGGGCAGCAATTTCTGAGACTGGTAACTCTAATGAACTTATCCTCTGCAGCAGAAGTAACTCTGGGTCTCAATAAAATGCAAATTAATGACTTAAAAATCATTCAATGTGATTTTCTGGATTTTTGTTTTAGATTCCATCTCTCACGGTTGAAGTGTATCTATGATAAAAAATTACAGACCTCTACATGCTTTGTAAGTAGGAAAACCTGCAAAATCGGCAGTTTGTCAATTACTTGTTTTCCCCACTGTATAGCCATATTATAAAGTATGAAAAGGCTTGTTCGTTCACATGTCATGAATTCACTATGACATGATATTTGTATCACGACTTTTATTATGTAATAGATCATATGGGTTGAAAAGTGTTTTATTAGAAAAGTATGAAAATCTAATTAAATATTATTTGTCACGTGCCGAATACAACCGGTGTAGACCTTAGTGAAATGCTTACTTACAAGCCCTTAACCAACAATGCAGTTAAGAAAAATACTTGTGAAGTAAAAAAAAAATAGTTATGTTTGAAAAAAAATGATTATATAAAAGTAACAAATAATTAAAGAGCAGCAGTAAAATAACAATAGCGATGCAATGTGGAGGCTATTTACAGGGGGTACCGGTACAGAGTCAATGTGCCGGGGCACCGGTTAGTCAAGGTAAATGAGGCAATATGCACATGTAGGTAGAGTTAAAGTGACTACGCATAGATAATAAACAGAGAGTAGCAGCAGCGTAAAGGGGTAGGGGGGTGGGGGGGGCAGTCCCTCTGACACCGCCTGGTATAGAAGTCCTGAGTGGCAGGAAGCTTGGCCCTAGTGATGTACTGGGCCGTACGCACTGCCCTCTGTAGTGCCTTGCGGTCAGAGGCCGAGGAGTTGCCAAACCAGGCAGTGATGCAATCAGTCAGGATGCTCTCGATGGTGCAGCTGTAGAACGTTTTGAGGATCTGAGGACCCATGACAAATCTTTTCAGTATCCTGAGGGGGAATAGGTTTTTTCGTTCCCTCTTCACGACTGTCTTGGTGTGCTTGGACCATGATAGATTGTTGTTGATGCGGACACCAAGGAACTTGAAACTCTCAACCTGCTCCACTACAGCTCCGTCGATGAGAATGGGGCGTGCTTGGTCCTCCTTTTCCTGTAGTCCACAATCATCTCCTTTATCTTGATCACATTGAGGGAATGGTTGCTGTCCTGGCACCACACAACCAGGTCTCTGACCTCCTCCCTGTAGGCTTTCTTGTTGTTGTTGTCAGTGATTAGGCCTGATGACACTGTTGTGTCCCTGAAGCCTTCTTCACAACAATTGAACCACTCTCCTTGAAGTTCTTGATGATGCGATAAATGGTTGATTTAGGTCAAATCTTACTGGCCGCAATATCCTTGCCTGCAAAGCAATGATGACGGCACGTGTTTCCTTGCAGGTAACCACCGTTGACAGAGGAAGAACAATGATTCCAAGCACCACCCATCCTCCCTTTGAAGCTTCCAGTCTGTTATTCTGGAAGAATTTGTTCTTAACTAGTTAAATAAAGGTAAAAAAAATAAAATACAAAATACAAAATTCGAACTCAATCAGCATGACAGAGTGATCTCCAGCTTTGTCCTCGTCAACACTCACACCTGTGTTAACGAGAGAATCACTGACATGATGTCAGCTGGTCCTTTTGTGGCAGGGCTGAAATGCAGTGGAAAAGTTTTTGGGGGATTCAGTTCATTTGAATGGCAAAGAGGGACTTTGCAATGAATTGCAATTCATCTGATCACTCTTCATAAGATTCTGGAGTATCTTCAAATTGCCGTCATACAAACGGCGGCAGCAGACTTTGTGAACATTTATATTTGTATCATTCTCAAAAAGTTTGGCCACGACTGTACATAGGTATTCCTTTTGTCCAGATGTGAAAGGGCAGTGTTGAGTGCAATAGAGATTGCATCATTTGTGGATCTGTTGGGGCGGTATGCAAATTAGAGTGGGTCCAGGGTTTCTTGGATAATGGTGTGGTGTGAGCCATGACCAGCCTTTCAAAGCAATTGATGGCTACAGACGTGAGTCTCTGATCTGATGAAACCAAGATTAAACTCTTTGGCCTGAATGCCAAGCGTCAGGTCTGGAGGAAACCTGGCACCATCCCTACGGTGAAGAGTGGTGGTGGCAGCATCATGGTGTGGGGATGTTTTTCAGCGGCAGGGACTGGGAGACTAGTCAGGATCGAGGGAAAGATGAACGGAGCAAAGTACAGAGAGATAATTGATGAACACCTGCTCAAGAGCACTCAGGACCTCAGACTGGGGCAAAGGTTCACCTTCCAACAGGACAACGACCCTAAGCACACAGCGAAGACAACATAGAAGTGGCTTTGGGACAAGTCTAATTGTCCTTGTGTGGCCCAGCCAGAGCCCGGATTTGAACCCGACCGAACAACTCTGAAGAAATCCTGAAAATAGCTGCACAGCGACGCTCTCCATCCAAACTGACAGATCTTGAGAGGATCTGCAGAGAAGAATGGGAGAAAACACCACAAATACAGGGGTGCCAAGATTGTAGTGTCATACCAAAGGTGGCTTGAGGCTATAATCACTGCCAAAAGTGCTTCAACAAAGCACTGAGTAAAGGTTCTGAATACTTATTTAAATGTGATATTTCAGTTTTAATTTTAAAATGCATATGCATACATTTCTAATCCTGTTTTTGCTTCGTCATTATAGGGTGTTGTTGTGCAGATTCATGAGGAAAACCTCCCAATTGAATCAATTTGAGAATATTCCAGTAAATTCAGGAAGTAAACTGAAAATTCCAATTCTCTTCTATGGTTTTCAGCCTTCATCACCGTCCCTGGAGTCTCTTCACTGTCTGATTTTCATTCCTACAGCCTTCATCACCATCCCTGGAGTCTCTTCACTGTCTGATCTTCATTCCTACAGCCTTCATCTCCGTCCCTGGAGTCTCTTCACTGTCTGATCTTCATTCCTACAGCCTTCATCACCGTCCCTGGAGTCTCTTCACCGAGTAAGTATAGATAGTATAAGAAACCTCTCCCATTCTACTTGTCTATTATCTTTGTTTAGAAATAGTCATTTGTGTGACCTACTGATTTTCCCTACAATTTCTTTTAAGGATTTAGAAATATAGAAATGGTAGAATGAGGAATGTCAGAGTCTGGAATATAAATATATACAGTTGGTTTACAATGTATATGACGGTGTGTCTAGACATTATGGACCGTATATGAATATAAAAGGTGTGTACAGTAGTAGTTATATAGGATGAGCCTTGACTTGTTGCTATAGGAGTTTATGATTAATAATCCTATTTACTTCAAGCCCCACTAAGAATTCACCATACTATTCATTTAAATCCCCTCTGTCAGATATAAATCATCAGAGTGGGAAACCAACTGACATGGAAACAATGGAGCAAATGTATCACTATCAGA
>NW_027039169.1:0-49827 GCF_034236695.1 Oncorhynchus nerka | reverse complement strand
TCTTTTTGTGAAAAAATTTTAAAAATCACTTTTTGTGAAAATGGTTAAAAATATTTTTAGGTCCTTTCCAGAATGTCGAAATTCGGCATGTCCGTTCACCGTTTTTAAGTCCCGAAAAAAAAAAAAAAATCACTTTTTTTGTGAAAAAATAAATTTAAAAAATCACTTTTTTGTGAAAATGGTTAAAAATTATTTTTGGGTCCTTTCAGAATGTCGCAAATTCGGCATGTCCGGGGTCACCGTTTTAAGTCCTTTTGTGAAAAAATAAATTTAAAAAATCACTTTTTTGTGAAAATGGTTAAAAAATTATTTTTGGGGTCCTTTCCAGAATGTCGCAAATTCGGCATGTCCGGGGTCACCGTTTTAAGTCCCGAAAAAATAAATTTAAAAAAAAAAAAATAAAAAAAATCTTTTTGTGAAAATGGTTAAAAATTATTTTTGGGGTCCTTTCCAGAATGTCGCAAATTCGGCATGTCCGGGTCACCGTTTTTATGTCACGAAAAAAATTTAAAAATCACTTTTTTGTGAAAATAAATTTAAAAATCACTTTTTTGTGAAAATGGTTAAAAATTATTTTTGGGTCCTTTCCAGAATGTCGCAAATTCGGCATGTCCGGGGTCACCGTTTTTAAGTCCCGAAAAAAAAATTTTAAAAATCACTTTTTTGTGAAAATGGTTAAAAATTATTTTTTGGGTCCTTTCCAGAATGTCGCAAATTCGGCATGTCCGGGGTCACCGTATTTAAGTCCCGAAAAAAAAAAAAAAAAATCACTTTTTTTTGAAAATGGTTAAAAATTATTTTTTGGTCCTTTCCAGAATGTCGCAAATTCGGCATGTCCGGGGTCACCGTTTTAAGTCCCGAAAAATAAATTTAAAAAAATCACTTTTTTTTGAAAATGGTTAAAAATCATTTTTCGGGGTCCTTTCCAGAATGTCGCAAATTCGGCATGTCCGGGGTCACCGTTTTTAAGTCCCGAAAAAATAAATTTAAAAAATCACTTTTTTTTGAAAATGGTTAAAAATTATTTTGGGTCCTTTCAGAATGTCGCAAATTCGGCATGTCCGGGTCACCGTTTTGAGTCCCGAAAAAAAAAAAAAAAACACTTTTTGAAAATGGTTAAAAATCATTTTCGGGGTCCTTTCCAGAATGTCGCAAATTCGGCATGTCCGGGGTCACCGTATTTAAGTCCCGAAATTTTTTTTTTTTAAAAATCACTTTTTTTTGAAAATGGTTAAAAATCATTTTCGGGGTCCTTTCCAGAATGTCGCAAATTCGGCATGTCCGGGGTCACCGTATTTAAGTCCCGAAAAAATAAATTTAAAAAACACTTTTTGAAAATGGTTAAAAATTATTTTCGGGGTCCTTTCCACTGAATATCAAATCTGCTGCACACACACACACACGTTATTAGAAAAACCAAAAATGCAAAAACCCTTTAATGTTTATAAATAGGAAAAATTTATTTGGGTCCTTTCCACAGATGTCTCGCGGAAGATTGCATAGTCCGGTCACCCTGTCAGCCACACGCTGACAAAGAAAAAACACTTTTTTGGCCAAATGGAATAAGTAAAAAAAATTATTATTTCAGGTATTTACATCTTACCTGGATCCAAGTGATGGACTGCACTTTGGTGGCATAGTCCGGGGTGCACCTCTGGACTAAGCCTGGCTGTCTCCTTGGAGATGGCCCACACCAGTTGAGTCTCCAGGCCTTCACCCTACTCACGTGGTGCAAATGGTTCACCATCTGCTGTTGAGAATAAACATCAACAAAACCACTTTTTTAGCAATTGCTGTGACCGTTTCCATCAAGATCAAATGACTGACAATGTTATTAGTTAAAAACATTTACCTGGGAAAAATCCCCACAATGTAGGTGATGGGGCTGATGAACCGAAAGTTCTCCAAGCTTTAACCACTGGAAAAAAAATACATTCATTTTGGAAATGGTTAAACATTGTAACCGTGATGTGACTGGTCCATTGAATGGGTTATTCTGTCACAATCGTCGTAGTGAGGAGACATAAGCGCAGGGTGATGTGAATACATAGTTTAATGAAAGACAAAATAAAAGACTATCAAAACTGAAAATGGTTCAAAAAATATTCCACAAAATCCCAAAGCAGATGGCTGCCCAAATATGGTTCCCAATCAGAGACAACGATAAAATCAGCTGCCTCTAATTGAGAACCAATCTAGGCAACCATAGACATAAATAAACACCTAGATGGTAAAAACCAAAAACCTACAAAACCCTTTCAGAAGTACAAAAAATAAATCAAAATGTCACACCCTGACCTAACCAAAAAAAAAGAAAAAAAGAATACTTTTTTTTTTGTCAATGGTTAAAAAAATTATCTCTCCTTTCAGAATTAACACATGCAATAAACCCTCATGTCCAGGGATGGGCAACTTTGATGGGGTGGGGCCACAAAAAAAAAAAAACTCATTTTTTGAAAATGGCCGCAGTGGCTCTTGGGTCTGTCAGAATGACATCCATACTCACCATGCAGTCAGAGCAAAACATTTTAAGTCCCCCTTTCTTCGACAAAAAAAAAAAAAAAAAAAATCACTTTTTTGAAAATGGTTAAAAATTTTTCAGGGTCCCTTTCAGAATGCAAGTCGCAAAAGCGGCATGTCCGGTCACCGTTTTAAGTCCAAAAAAAAAAAAAAAAAACTTTTTTTTGTTAAATTTGTGTCCTTGTTAAATAGTCCCGATTTTTTTGCGGGGGATCCTTTTCAAGAAACTATGGAAAATTCAAAATGTCGAAATCATCCCTGTTGAGTCAAAAAAAAAAAAAAAAAACATTTTTTTTGAAAATGGTTAAATTATTCAGGTCCTTTCCAGAATGGCCATCAGGCATGTGCCGGGGTCACCGTTTTAAGTCCCGAAAAAAAAAAAAAACACTTTTTTTTAAAAAATGGTGAAAAATCATTTTCAGGGTCCTTTCCAGAATGTCGCAATATTTACAGCATGTCCGGGTTGTTTTATCAGTATCAAAAAAAAAAAAAAAAAATCACTTTTTTGAAAAGGTGTCAAAATTTTCCCTGGTCCT
The DNA here is from genome assembly GCF_034236695.1 of Oncorhynchus nerka. Lineage (NCBI taxonomy): Eukaryota > Metazoa > Chordata > Actinopteri > Salmoniformes > Salmonidae > Oncorhynchus > Oncorhynchus nerka. The sequence goes on along the minus strand of NW_027039169.1, from coordinate 46,771 downwards.
TTCCAGAATGTCGCAAATTCGGCATGTCCAGAGTCACCGTTTTTAAGTCCCAATGAAAAAAAAATTTAAAAACACTTTTTTGCCCCAAAAAAATTATTGATCACAATGGTTACACATATTTTTAGGTGTTTCCAGGTGTGTCGTTAAATGGCATGTCAGTAGGGTCTGGTAGACTTGCAGAAGTCCCGAAAAAAAAAAAAAAAAAAAATGCTGTAATTAATACAAAGGTTTTGAAAAGGTGAAAAATCATTCTGAATACCTTTCCAGTGTCGCATGTGATATCAGTTTTTATTTGTGATAAGTTTGCAAAAAAAAAAAAAACCTTTTTTTTGAAAATTTGGTATTAATTCCATTATTTTACTTTTTCCAGATTTGCTTGTGTTAGAAATTACTGCACAGTTGGAGCTAGGAACATAATCATTTTGCTACACCCACAATAGCATCTGTTAAATATGTGTATGTGATCAATAAGATTTGATTTGATTCACGGGTCCCTGGGGCAAAATAAGTTTGCCACCCCTGACGTAAAGTCTATCAGGCCATTATCATTGTGTAATTGAAAGACACTCTGTCACCAGATTCTCAGGGATGTGCATCGGCCTTCAGTTTGACCCTCTCCTCATTGTCAAAGTTGTATTCACCTTGCTTATGATACCTGATATAACAATGGATAAATACTGTAAATATGTGCCATTCCAGGACAGGTGCACAGAGTTGGTGATCCTCAAACCTTCTCAAAGACAGAAACAGACACTAAGGCACACTGACCTGATGGCCATTACAATGGTCATGACTGTCAGATACAGAAAGGATACCCTTATGATGTATTTTGCATCATATTATGCTGCGTTTTGCATCATACAGGGATGATTTCTGTATTTTGAACATTACATATCTTGAAAACTTGATCACTGACGAGCAAAACAAATCGGGACTATGCCAACAATGCACAAATTAAACAAATAACAAAAGATCATTTTTAGGGTGGATTTTTTCTTTAAGCACAGGCAGCATAGAAATAGCACACATAGAACAGATCTACTGCTTTTTATACTTGCTTTCAATGAGAATGACCCAAAAAGTAACATATTGCAGTATTTTTTTTTACTCCGCTGTCAAGAGGGGGGTAAAAATTATTCCGCTAAAATGTTTTGCTCTGACTGCATGAGTAGGTATGGATGTCATTACACAGACCCAAGAGCCACTGCGGCCCCTCATGATGAGTTCAGATTTTTTTTGTGGCCCCCACCCCATCAAAGTTGCCCATCCCTGGTCTAGAGGGTTTATTGCATGTGTTAACTTCATGCAGGAGAGAGGAAGCCGTTGTCACGCCCTGACCTGAGTATTCTTTGTTTTCTTTATATATTTTGGTTAGGTCAGGGTGTGACATGGGTGATGTATGTGTTTTGTACTGTCTATGGGTTTTGTAGGTTTATGTGGTTGTTTACCATCTAGGTGTTTATTTATGTCTATGGTTGCCTAGATTGGTTCTCAATTAGAGGCAGCTGTTTATCGTTGTCTCTGATTGGGAACCATATTTAGGCAGCCATCTGCTTTGGGTATTTTGTGGGTTATTGTCTATGTGATGTTGCATGTTTGCACTCAGTTTTGATAGTCTTATTATTTTGTCTTTCATTAAAAATATGTATTCACATCACCCTGCGCTTATGTCTCCTCACTACGACGATGTGACAGAATAACCCACCAACAATGGACCAGTCACATCACGGTTACAATGTTTAATGTTTCCAACATGAATGTATTGTAATGTGCAGAACAATGCCGGTCCAGTGGTTAAAGCTTGGAGAACTTTCCGGTTCATCAGCCCCATCACCTACATGTGTGGGGATCCCAGGTATATGTCTTAAGTAACTAATATACATTGTCAGTCATTTGATCTTGATGGAAACGTGTCACAGCAATTGCTGAAGTGGTTTTGTTGATGTTTATCTCAACAGCAGATGGTGAAGATGCACCACGTGAGTAGGGTGAGAGGCCTGGAGACTCAACTGGTGTGGGCCATCTCCAAGGAGACAGCCAGGCTTAGTCCAGAGGGCATCCCCTTACTATGCCACCAAAGTGCAGTCCATCACTTGGATCCAGGTAAGATGTAAATACTACTGAAATAGTATTAGATTTTTTTGTCACTTATTCCATTTGGCCTTAACATGTATTCTCTCTCTGTCAGCGTGTGGCTGACAGGGTGACCAACTATGCATCTCTCCTCCGCCACGAGACGTCTGTGGACGTGACGCTTGGCTGCTACCAGGTAAATAAACGATTTCCTATGTATATAGGCTAGACATTACTGGGCATTTTTGCATTAGATTTGGTGTTTTCTAATAACGTGTGTGTGTGTGTGCAGCAGACTGATATCTCAGTGGAAAGGACCCCGAAAATAATTTTTAACCATTTTCAAAAAGTGTTTTTTTTGGGGGTTTTTTCGGGACTTAAATACGGTGACCCCGGACATGCCGAATTTGCGACATTCTGGAAAGGACCCCGAAAATGATTTTTAACCATTTTCAAAAAAAAGTGATTTAAAAAAAAAAATTCGGGACTTAAATACGGTGACCCCGGACATGCCGAATTTGCGACATTCTGGAAAGGACCCCGAAAATAATTTTTAACCATTTTCAAAAAGTGTTTTTTTTGTTTTTTTTTCGGGACTCAAATACGGTGACCCCGGACATGCCGAATTTGCGACATTCTGGAAAGGACCCAAAAAATAATTTTTAACCATTTTCACAAAAAAGTGATTTTTTAAATTTATTTTTTCGGGACTTAAAAACGGTGACCCCGGACATGCCGAATTTGCGACATTCTGGAAAGGACCCAAAAATAATTTTTAACCATTTTCACAAAAAAGTGATTTTTTTAATTTATTTTTTCGGGACTTAAAAACGGTGACCCCGGACATGCCGAATTTGCGACATTCTGGAAAGGACCCCAAAAATAATTTTTAACCATTTTCACAAAAAAGTGATTTTTTAAATTTATTTTTTCGGGACTTAAAAACGGTGACCCCGGACATGCCGAATTTGCGACATTCTGGAAAGGACCCAAAAAATAATTTTTAACCATTTTCACAAAAAAGTGATTTTTAAAATTTATTTTTCGGGACTTAAAACGGTGACCCCGGACATGCCGAATTTGCGACATTCTGGAAAGGACCCCAAAAATAATTTTTAACCATTTTCACAAAAAAGTGATTTTTAAATTTATTTTTTCACAAAAAAAGTGATTTTTTAAATTTATTTTTTCGGGACTTAAAAACGGTGACCCCGGACATGCCGAATTTGCGACATTCTGGAAAGGACCCCAAAAATAATTTTTAACCATTTTCACAAAAAGTGATTTTTTTTATTTTTTTTTCACAAAAAAGTGATTTTTTTAAATTTATTTTTTCGTGACTTAAAAACGGTTAACACGGACATGCCGAGTGATTTGCAACATTCTGGAAAGGACCCCAAAATAATTTTTAACCATTTTCACAAAAAAAAAACGTGATTTTTTCTGAAAGGAGCCCAAAAATAATTTATTTTTTTCACAAAAAGTGACTTAAAAATTTTTTCGGTTAACCCCGGACATGCCGAATTTGCGACATTCTGGAAAGGACCCCAAAAATAATTTTTAACCATTTTCACAAAAAAGTGATATTTTAAATTTATTTTTTCGGGACTTAAAAACGGTGACCCCGGACATGCCGAATTTGCGACATTCTGGAAAGGACCCCAAAAATAATTTTTAACCATTTTCACAAAAAAGTGATTTTTTATTTTTTTTCGGGACTTTGATTTTTCACAAAAAAGTGATTTTTTAAATTTATTTTTTCACAAAAAAGTGATTTTTTTTATTTATTTTTTCACAAAATAGTGATTTTTTTTATTTATTTTTTTTTCGGGACTTAAAAACGGTGACCCCGGACATGCCGAATTTGCGACATTCTGGAAAGGACCCAAAAAATAATTTTTAACCATTTTCACAAAAAAGTGATTTTTTAAATTTATTTTTTCACAAAAAAGTGATTTTTTTAAATTTATTTTTTCGTGACTTAAAAACGGTTAACCCGGACATGCCGAATTTGCGACATTCCGGAAAGGACCCCAAAAATCATTTTTAACCATTTTCACAAAAAAGTGATTTTTTTTAATTTTTTTGATTTTAAAAATAAAAAAATTTCGGACTTAAAAACGGTGACCCGGACATGCCGAATTTGCGACATTCTGGAAAGGACCCCAAAAATAATTTTTAACCATTTTCACAAAAAAGTGATTTTTTTAATTTATTTTTTCGGGACTTAAAAACGGTGACCCCGGACATGCCGAATTTGCGACATTCTGGAAAGGACCCCAAAAATAATTTTTAACCATTTTCACAAAAAAGTGATTTTTTTTTATTTTTTTCGGGACTTAAAAACGGTGACCGGACATGCCGAATTTGCGACATTCTGGAAAGGACCCCAAAAATTATTTTTAACCATTTTCACAAAAAAGTGATTTTTTAAATTTATTTTTTCACAAAAAAGTGATTTTTTTTTATTTATTTTTTCACAAAAAAGTGATTTTTTTTAATTTATTTTTTCGTGACTTAAAAACGGTGACCCCGGACATGCCGAATTTGCGACATTCTGGAAAGGACCCCAAAAATAATTTTTAACCATTTTCACAAAAAAGTGATTTTTTTAATTTATTTTTTCGGGACTTAAAAACGGTGACCCCGGACATGCCGAATTTGCGACATTCTGGAAAGGACCCCAAAAATAATTTTTAACCATTTTCACAAAAAAGTGATTTTTAAATTTATTTTTTCACAAAATAGTGATTTTTTTATTTTATTTTTTCGGGACTTAAAAATGGTGACCCCGGACATGCCGAATTTGCGACATTCTGGAAAGGACCCAAAAATAATTTTTAACCATTTTCACAAAAAAGTGATTTTTTTTATTTATTTTTTCGGGACTTAAAAACGGTGACCCCCGGACATGCCGAATTTGCGACATTCTGGAAAGGACCCAAAAAATAATTTTTAACCATTTTCACAAAAAAGTGATTTTTTAAATTTATTTTTTCACAAAAAAGTGATTTTTTTATTTATTTTTCGGGACTTAAAAACGGTGACCCCGGACATGCCGAATTTGCGACATTCTGGAAAGGACCCAAAAAATAATTTTTAACCATTTTCACAAAAAAGTGATTTTTAAAAAAAAATTTCACAAAAAAGTGATTTTTTAAATTTATTTTTTCGGGACTTAAAAACGGTGACCCCGGACATGCCGAATTTGCGACATTCTGGAAAGGACCCCAAAAATAATTTTTAACCATTTTCACAAAAAGTGATTTTTTAAATTTATTTTTCACAAAAAGTGATTTTTTAATTTATTTTTTCGGGACTTAAAAACGGTGACTCCGGACATGCCGAATTTGCGACATTCTGGAAAGGACCCAAAAAATAATTTTTAACCATTTTCACAAAAAAGTGATTTTTTTTATTTATTTTTTCACAAAATAGTGATTTTTTAATTTTATTTTTTCGGGACTTAAAAACGGTGACCCCGGACATGCCGAATTTGCGACATTCTGGAAAGGACCCCAAAAATAATTTTTAACCATTTTCACAAAAAAGTGATTTTTAAAATTTATTTTTTCGGGACTTAAAACGGTGACCCGGACATGCCGAATTTGCGACATTCTGGAAAGGACCCAAAAATAATTTTTAACCATTTTCACAAAAAAGTGATTTTTTTTATTTATTTTTTCGGGACTTAAAAACGGTGACCCCGGACATGCCGAATTTGCGACATTCTGGAAAGGACCCAAAAATAATTTTTAACCATTTTCACAAAAAAGTGATTTTTTAAATTTATTTTTCACAAAAAAGTGATTTTTTTAATTAATTTTTTCGGGACTTAAAAACGGTGACCCCGGACATGCCGAATTTGCGACATTCTGGAAAGGACCCAAAAAATAATTTTTAACCATTTTCACAAAAAGTGATTTTTTAAATTTATTTTTTTCACAAAAAAGTGATTTTTTAAATTTATTTTTTCGGGACTTAAAAACGGTGACCCCGGACATGCCGAATTTGCGACATTCTGGAAAGGACCCAAAAAATAATTTTTAACCATTTTCACAAAAAAGTGATTTTTTAAATTTATTTTTTCGGGACTTAAAAACGGTGACCCCGGACATGCCGAATTTGCGACATTCTGGAAAGGACCCAAAAAATAATTTTTAACCATTTTCACAAAAAAGTGATTTTTTAAATTTATTTTTTCGGGACTTAAAACGGTGACCCGGACATGCCTAATTTGCGACATTCTGGAAAGGACCCCAAAAATAATTTTTAACCATTTTCACAAAAAAGTGATTTTTTTAATTTTTTTTCGGGACTTAAAAACGGTGACCCCGGACATGCCGAATTTGCGACATTCTGGAAAGGACCCAAAAAATAATTTTTAACCATTTTCACAAAAAAGTGATTTTTTTTTATTTTTTCACAAAAAAGTGATTTTTTTATTTATTTTTCGGGACTTAAAACGGTGACCCCGGACATGCCGAATTTGCGACATTCTGGAAAGGACCCAAAAAATAATTTTTAACCATTTTCACAAAAAAGTGATTTTTAAATTTATTTTTTTCACAAAAAGTGATTTTTAAATTTATTTTTTCGGGACTTAAAAACGGTGACCCCGGACATGCCGAATTTGCGACATTCTGGAAAGGACCCAAAAATAATTTTTAACCATTTTCACAAAAAAGTGATTTTTTTTATTTATTTTTTCGGGACTTAAAAACGGTGACCCCGGACATGCCGAATTTGCGACATTCTGGAAAGGACCCAAAAAATAATTTTTAACCATTTTCACAAAAAAGTGATTTTTAAATTTATTTTTTTCACAAAAAAAGTGATTTAAAAAAAAATTTTTTTTTTTTTTTCGGACTTAAAAACGGTGACCCCGGACATGCCGAATTTGCGACATTCTGGAAAGGACCCAAAAAATAATTTTTAACCATTTTCACAAAAAAGTGATTTTTTAAATTTATTTTTTTCACAAAAAAGTGATTTTTTTTAATTTATTTTTCGGGACTTAAAAACGGTGACCCCGGACATGCCGAATTTGCGACATTCTGGAAAGGACCCAAAAATAATTTTTAACCATTTTCACAAAAAAGTGATTTTTTAAATTTATTTTTTCACAAAAAAGTGATTTTTAAATTTATTTTTCGACTTAAAAACGGTGACCCCGGACATGCCGAATTTGCGACATTCTGGAAAGGACCCCAAAAATAATTTTTAACCATTTTCACAAAAAGTGATTTTTTTTTTTATTTTTCGGGACTTAAAAACGGTGACCCGGACATGCCGAATTTGCGACATTCTGGAAAGGACCCAAAAATAATTTTTAACCATTTTCACAAAAAAGTGATTTTTTAAATTTATTTTTCACAAAAAAGGACTTTAAAAAAAAAAAAATTCGGTGACTTAAAATGGTTAACCGGACATGCCGAATTTGCGACATTCTGGAAAGGACCCAAAAATAATTTTTAACCATTTTCACAAAAAGTGATTTTTTAAATTTATTTTTCGGGACTTAAAAACGGTGACCCCGGACATGCCGAATTTGCGACATTCTGGAAAGGACCCAAAAAATAATTTTTAACCATTTTCACAAAAAAGTGATTTTTTAAATTTATTTTTCGGGACTTAAAAACGGTGACGGACATGCCGAATTTGCGACATTCTGGAAAGGACCCAAAAAATAATTTTTAACCATTTTCACAAAAAGTGATTTTTAAATTTATTTTTCGGGACTTAAAAATGGTGACCCCGGACATGCCGAATTTGCGACATTCTGGAAAGGACCCAAAAATAATTTTTAACCATTTTTCACAAAAAAGTGATTTTTTTAAAAATTTTTCACTTAAAAACCCCGGACATGCCAATTTTTCTGGAAAGGACCCAAAAAATTTTTTAACCATTTTCACAAAAAGTGATTTTTTAAATTTATTTTTTCACAAAAAAGTGACTTAAAACTTAAAAGCGGTGACCCCGGACATGCCGAATTTGCGACATTCTGGAAAGGACCCCAAAAATAATTTTTAACCATTTTCACAAAAAAGTGATTTTTTTAAATTTATTTTTCACAAAAACCCGGACATGTGATTTTTTTCTGGAAAGGACCCATTAATTTTTAACCATTTTCACAAAAAAGTGATTTTTAATTTTTTTTATTTTTTTTCGGGACTTAAAAGCGGTGACCCCGGACATGCCGAATTTGCGACATTCTGGAAAGGACCCAAAAATAATTTTTAACCATTTTCACAAAAAAGTGATTTTTAAATTTATTTTTCGGGACTTAAAAATTGACCCCGGACATGCCGAATTTGCGACATTCTGGAAAGGACCCAAAAATAATTTTTAACCATTTTCACAAAAAAGTGATTTTTTTTATTTATTTTTTCACAAAAAAGGACTTAAAAATTTTTCGGTGACCCCGGACATGCCGATTTGCGACATTCTGGAAAGGACCCAAAAATAATTTTTAACCATTTTCACAAAAAAGTGATTTTTTTTAAATTTATTTTTCACAAAAAAGTGATTTTTTAAATTTTTCGGGACTTAAAAACGGTGACCCGGACATGCCGAATTTGCGACATTCTGGAAAGGACCCAAAAATAATTTTTAACCATTTTCACAAAAAAGTGATTTTTTAAATTTATTTTTTTTTATTTATTTTTTCGGACTTAAAAACACCCGGACATGCCGAAACATTCTGGAAAGGACCCAAAAAAAAACCATTTTCACAAAAAAGTGATTTTTTTTAAATTTTTTTTTTTTTCGGGACTTAAAAACGGTGACCCCGGACATGCCGAATTTGCGACATTCTGGAAAGGACCCAAAAATAATTTTTAACCATTTTCACAAAAAAGTGATTTTTAAATTTATTTTTTCGGACTTAAAAACGGTGACCCCGGACATGCCGAATTTGCGACATTCTGGAAAGGACCCCAAAATAATTTTTAACCATTTTCACAAAAAAGTGATTTTTTAAATTTATTTTTCACAAAAAAGTGATTTTTAAATTTATTTTTCGGGACTTAAAAACGGTGACCCCGGACATGCCGAATTTGCGACATTCTGGAAAGGACCCCAAAAATAATTTTTAACCATTTTCACAAAAAAGTGATTTTTTTAAATTTATTTTTCGGGACTTAAAATTTTTCGGCGGTGACCCCGGACATGCCGAATTTGCGACATTCTGGAAAGGACCCAAAAATAATTTTTAACCATTTTCACAAAAAAGTGATTTTTAAATTTATTTTTTTTCAGGACTTAAAAACGGTGACCCCGGACATGCCGAATTTGCGACATTCTGGAAAGGACCCAAAAATAATTTTTAACCATTTTCACAAAAAAGTGATTTTTAAATTTATTTTTCACAAAAAAGTTTTTTATTTATTTTTCGGGACTTAAAACGGTGACCCCGGACATGCCGAATTTGCGACATTCTGGAAAGGACCCAAAAATAATTTTTAACCATTTTCACAAAAAAGTGATTTTTAAATTTATTTTTCGGGACTTAAAAACGGTGACCCCGGACATGCCGAATTTGCGACATTCTGGAAAGGACCCCAAAAATAATTTTTAACCATTTTCACAAAAAAGTGATTTTTAAATTTATTTTTCGGGACTTAAAAACGGTGACCCGGACATGCCGAATTTGCGACATTCTGGAAAGGACCCAAAAATAATTTTTAACCATTTTCACAAAAAAGTGATTTTTTAAATTTATTTTTTCACAAAAAAGGACTTAAAATTTATTTTTGACCCCGGACATGCCGAATTTGCGACATTCTGGAAAGGACCCAAAAATAATTTTTAACCATTTTCACAAAAAAGTGATTTTTAAATTTATTTTTCACAAAAAAGTGATTTTTAAATTTATTTTTCGGGACTTAAAAACGGTGACCCCGGACATGCCGAATTTGCGACATTCTGGAAAGGACCCAAAAAATAATTTTTAACCATTTTCACAAAAAAGTGATTTTTTAAATTTATTTTTTCGGGACTTAAAAACGGTGACCCCGGACATGCCGAATTTGCGACATTCTGGAAAGGACCCAAAAAATAATTTTTAACCATTTTCACAAAAAAGTGATTTTTTTAATTTATTTTTCACAAAAAGTGATTTTTAAATTTATTTTTCGGGACTTAAAAACGGTGACCCCGGACATGCCGAATTTGCGACATTCTGGAAAGGACCCAAAAAATAATTTTTAACCATTTTCACAAAAAAGTGATTTTTTTTATTATTTTTTTTCGGGACTTAAAAACGGTGACCCCGGACATGCCGAATTTGCGACATTCTGGAAAGGACCCAAAAATAATTTTTAACCATTTTCACAAAAAGTGATTTTTAAATTTATTTTTCGGGACTTAAAAAGACCCCGGACATGCCGAATTTTTCTGGAAAGGACCCCATTTTCATCAAAAATAATTTTTAACCATTTTCACAAAAAAGTGATTTTTAAATTTATTTTTTCACTTAAAAACGGTGACCCGGACATTTAATTTTTCTGGAAAGGACCCAAAAATAATTTTTAACCATTTTCACAAAAAAGTGATTTTTTGAAATTTATTTTTCGGGACTTAAAAACGGTGACCCCGGACATGCCGAATTTGCGACATTCTGGAAAGGACCCAAAAAATAATTTTTAACCATTTTCAACCATTTTCACAAAAAAGTGATTTTTAAATTTATTTTTCGGGACTTAAAAACGGTGACCCCGGACATGCCGAATTTGCGACATTCTGGAAAGGACCCAAAAATAATTTTTAACCATTTTCACAAAAAAGTGATTTTTAAATTTATTTTTCGGGACTTAAAAACGGTGACCCCGGACATGCCGAATTTGCGACATTCTGGAAAGGACCCAAAAATAATTTTTAACCATTTTCACAAAAAGTGATTTTTATTTTTTTTCAAAAAAAGTTTTTTAATTTTTTTTCGGGACTTAAAAACGGTGACCCCGGACATGCCGAATTTGCGACATTCTGGAAAGGACCCCAAAAATAATTTTTAACCATTTTCACAAAAAGTGATTTTTTATTTATTTTTCATTTTTTAAATTTATTTTTTCGGGACTTAAAAACGGTGACCCCGGACATGCCGAATTTGCGACATTCTGGAAAGGACCCAAAAATAATTTTTAACCATTTTCACAAAAAAGTGATTTTTTTTTTTATTTTTTATTTTTCGGACTTAAAAACGGTGACCCGGACATGCCGAATTTGCGACATTCTGGAAAGGACCCAAAAATAATTTTTAACCATTTTTTAAATTTACAAAAAAGTGATTTTTTAATTTATTTTTTCGGGACTTAAAAACGGTGACCCCGGACATGCCGAATTTGCGACATTCTGGAAAGGACCCAAAAATAATTTTTAACCATTTTCACAAAAAGTGATTTTTAAATTTATTTTTCGGGACTTAAAAGCGGTGACCCGGACATGCCGAATTTGCGACATTCTGGAAAGGACCCAAAATAATTTTTAACCATTTTCACAAAAAAGTGATTTTTTATTTAAATTTTTTTTTTCGGGACTTAAAAACGGTGACCCGGACATGCCGAATTTGCGACATTCTGGAAAGGACCCAAAAATAATTTTTAACCATTTTCACAAAAAAGTGATTTTTAAATTTATTTTTCGGGACTTAAAAAGGTGACCCCGGACATTTTGCGACATTCTGGAAAGGACCCAAAAAATAATTTTTAACCATTTTCACAAAAAAGTGATTTTTTTAAATTTTTTTCATTTTTTAACTTAAAACGGTGACCCCGGACATGCCGAATTTGCGACATTCTGGAAAGGACCCAAAAATAATTTTTAACCATTTTCACAAAAAGTGATTTTTAAATTTATTTTTTTAAATTTATTTTTCGGGACTTAAAAACGGTGACCCCGGACATGCCGAATTTGCGACATTCTGGAAAGGACCCAAAAAATAATTTTTAACCATTTTCACAAAAAAGTGATTTTTTAATTTATTTTTCGGGACTTAAAAACGGTGACCCCGGACATGCCGATTTTTCTGGAAAGGACCCAAAAATAATTTTTAACCATTTTCACAAAAAGTGATTTTTAAATTTATTTTTGGGACTTAAAAACGGTGACCCCGGACATGCCGAATTTGCGACATTCTGGAAAGGACCCCAAAAATAATTTTTAACCATTTTCACAAAAAAGTGATTTTTAAAATTTATTTTTTCGGGACTTAAAAACGGTGACCCCGGACATGCCGAATTTGCGACATTCTGGAAAGGACCCAAAAATAATTTTTAACCATTTTCACAAAAAAGTGATTTTTTTTTTTATTTATTTTTCGGGACTTAAAAACGGTGACCCCGGACATGCCGAATTTGCGACATTCTGGAAAGGACCCAAAAATAATTTTTAACCATTTTCACAAAAAAGTGATTTTTAAATTTATTTTTCGGGACTTAAAAACGGTGACCCGGACATGCCGAATTTGCGACATTCTGGAAAGGACCCAAAAATAATTTTTAACCATTTTCACAAAAAAGTGATTTTTAAATTTATTTTTCACTTAAAAACCCCGGACATGTGATTCTGGAAAGGACCCCAAAAATAATTTTTAACCATTTTTTTGATTTTTAAATTTTTTTTCGGGACTTAAAAACGGTGACCCCGGACATGCCGAATTTGCGACATTCTGGCAAGGACCCCGAAAATAATTTTTAACCATTTTCACAAAAAAGTGATTTTTTTTTTTTTTTTTTTTCGGGACTTAAAAACGGTGACCCCGGACATGCCGAATTTGCGACATTCTGGAAAGGACCCAAAAATAATTTTTAACCATTTTCACAAAAATGATTTTTAAATTTATTTTTCACAAAAAAGTGATTTTTAAATTTATTTTTCGGGACTTAAAAACGGTGACCCCGGACATGCCGAATTTGCGACATTCTGGAAAGGACCCAAAAAATAATTTTTAACCATTTTCACAAAAAAGTGATTTTTTAAATTTATTTTTTCGGGACTTAAAAACGGTGACCCCGGACATGCCGAATTTGCGACATTCTGGAAAGGACCCAAAAAATAATTTTTAACCATTTTCACAAAAAAGTGATTTTTTTAAATTTATTTTTCACAAAAAAGTGTTTTTTTAAATTTATTTTTTCGGGACTTAAAAACGGTGACTCCGGACATGCCGAATTTGCGACATTCTGGAAAGGACCCCAAAAATAATTTTTAACCATTTTCACAAAAAAGTGATTTTTAAATTTATTTTTCGGGACTTAAAAGCGGTGACCCCGGACATGCCGAATTTGCGACATTCTGGAAAGGACCCAAAAAATAATTTTTAACCATTTTCACAAAAAAGTGATTTTTAAATTTATTTTTTTTTAATTTATTTTTCGGGACTTAAAAACGGTGACCCCGGACATGCCGAATTTGCGACATTCTGGAAAGGACCCCAAAAATAATTTTTAACCATTTTCACAAAAAAAATTTGATTTTTTTTAATTTATTTTTCGGGACTTAAAAACGGTGACCCCGGACATGCCGAATTTGCGACATTCTGGAAAGGACCCAAAAAATAATTTTTAACCATTTTCACAAAAAGTGATTTTTAAATTTATTTTTCACAAAAAAGTGATTTTTAAATTTATTTTTCGGGACTTAAAAACGGTGACCCCGGACATGCCGAATTTGCGACATTCTGGAAAGGACCCAAAAATAATTTTTAACCATTTTCACAAAAAAGTGATTTTTAAATTTATTTTTCACAAAAAAAAAAAAGTGACTTAAAATTTTTCGGTGACCCCCCGGACATGCCGAATTTGCGACATTCTGGAAAGGACCCCAAAAATAATTTTTAACCATTTTCACAAAAAGTGATTTTTTTATTTTTCACAAAAAGTGATTTTTAAATTTTTTTTCAGGGACTTAAAAACGGTGACCCCGGACATGCCGAATTTGCGACATTCTGGAAAGGACCCAAAAATAATTTTTAACCATTTTCACAAAAAAGTGATTTTTTTTTTAATTATTTTTCGGGACTTAAAAACGGTGACCCGGACATGCCGAATTTGCGACATTCTGGAAAGGACCCAAAAAATAATTTTTAACCATTTTCACAAAAAAGTGATTTTTAAATTTATTTTTCGGGACTTAAAAACGGTGACCCGGACATGCCGAATTTGCGACATTCTGGAAAGGACCCAAAAATAATTTTTAACCATTTTCACAAAAAAGTGTTTTTAAAAAAAAAAAATTTTTTTAAATTTATTTTTCGGGACTTAAAAACGGTGACCCCGGACATGCCGAATTTGCGACATTCTGGAAAGGACCCAAAAATAATTTTTAACCATTTTCACAAAAAAGTGATTTTTTTTTATTTTTCAGGACTTAAAAAAAACGGTGACCCCGGACATGCCGAATTTGCGACATTCTGGAAAGGACCCAAAAATAATTTTTAACCATTTTCACAAAAAAGTGATTTTTTTTTTATTTTTTTTTTTTTGGACTTAAAAACGGTGACCCCGGACATGCCGAATTTGCGACATTCTGGAAAGGACCCAAAAAATAATTTTTAACCATTTTCACAAAAAAGTGATTTTTAAATTTATTTTTCACAAAAAAGATTTTAAATTTATTTTTTCGGACTTAAAAACGTGACCCGGACATGCCGAATTTGCGACATTCTGGAAAGGACCCAAAAAATAATTTTTAACCATTTTCACAAAAAAGTGATTTTTTTTTTATTTTTCGGGACTTAAAAAATTTATTTTTCGGGACTTAAAAATGGTGACCCCGGACATGCCGAATTTGCGACATTCTGGAAAGGACCCAAAAATAATTTTTAACCATTTTCACAAAAAAGTGATTTTTAAATTTATTTTTCAGGACTTTTAAAATTTTTCGGGACTTAAAAATGACCCCGGACATGCCGAAACATTCTGGAAAGGACCCAAAAAATAATTTTAACCATTTTCACAAAAAAGTGATTTTTAAATTTATTTTTTTTAAATTTATTTTTCGGGACTTAAAAAGGTGACCCCGGACATGCCGAATTTGCGACATTCTGGAAAGGACCCAAAAATAATTTTTAACCATTTTCACAAAAAAGTGATTTTTAAATTTTTTTTCACAAAAAAGTGATTTTTTTATTTAAAAAAACGGTGACCCGGACATGCCGAATTTGCGACATTCTGGAAACCCAAAAATAATTTTTAACCATTTTTAAAAAAGTGATTTTTAAATTTATTTTTCGGGACTTAAAATTTTTCGGGACGGTGACCCCGGACATGCCGAATTTGCGACATTCTGGAAAGGACCCAAAAATAATTTTTAACCATTTTCACAAAAAGTGATTTTTAAATTTATTTTTCACAAAAACAGTGATTTTTTTAATTTATTTTTCGGGACTTAAAAAATGACATTCTGGAAAGGACCCAAAAAATAATTTTTAACCATTTTCACAAAAAAGTGATTTTTAAATTTATTTTTCGGGACTTAAAAACGGTGACCCCGGACATGCCGAATTTGCGACATTCTGGAAAGGACCCCAAAAATAATTTTTAACCATTTTCACAAAAAAGTGATTTTTTAAATTTATTTTTCGGGACTTAAAAACGGTGACCCGGACATGCCGAATTTGCGACATTCTGGAAAGGACCCCAAAATAATTTTTAACCATTTTCACAAAAAAGTGATTTTTTATTTTTCATTTTTTTTATTTTTTTCGGGACTTAAAAACGGTGACCCGGACATGCCGAGCGACATTCTGGAAAGGACCCCAAAAATAATTTTTAACCATTTTCACAAAAAAGTGATTTTTAAATTATTTTTCGGGACTTAAAACGGTGACCCCGGACATGCCGAATTTGCGACATTCTGGAAAGGACCCAAAAAATAATTTTTAACCATTTTCACAAAAAAGTGATTTTTAAATTTATTTTTCGGGACTTAAAAACGGTGACCCCGGACATGCCGAATTTGCGACATTCTGGAAAGGACCCAAAAATAATTTTTAACCATTTTCACAAAAAAGTGATTTTTGATTTTTAAATTATTTTTCGGGACTTAAAATTTACGGTGACCCGGACATGCCGAATTTGCGACATTCTGGAAAGGACCCAAAATAATTTTTAACCATTTTCACAAAAAAGTGATTTTTTAAATTTATTTTTTTTCGGGACTTAAAAACGGTGACCCCGGACATGCCGAATTTGCGACATTCTGGAAAGGACCCAAAAAATAATTTTTAACCATTTTCACAAAAAGTGATTTTTTTTAAAAAAAAATGATTTTTAATTTTTTTTCGGGACTTAAAAACGGTGACCCGGACATTTTTCTGGAAAGGACCCAAAAATAATTTTTAACCATTTTCACAAAATTTTTAAATTTATGATTTTTAAATTTATTTTTCGGGACTTAAAAACGGTGACCCCGGACATGCCGAATTTGCGACATTCTGGAAAGGACCCAAAATAATTTTTAACCATTTTCACAAAAAAGTGATTTTTTTTTTAAATTATTTTTCGGGACTTAAAAAAGTGACCCCGGACATGCCGAATTTTTCTGGAAAGGACCCAAAAATAATTTTTAACCATTTTCACAAAAAAGTGATTTTTTTTAATTTATTTTTCGGGACTTAAAACGGTGACCCCGGACATGCCGAATTTGCGACATTCTGGAAAGGACCCAAAAAATAATTTTTAACCATTTTCACAAAAAATTTTTAAATTTATTTTTCACAAAAAAGTGATTTTTAAATTATTTTTCGGACTTAAAAACGGTGACCCCGGACATGCCGAATTTGCGACATTCTGGAAAGGACCCAAAAATAATTTTTAACCATTTTCACAAAAATGATTTTTTTTTTATTTTTCGGGACTTAAAACGGTGACCCCGGACATGCCGAATTTGCGACATTCTGGAAAGGACCCAAAAATAATTTTTAACCATTTTCACAAAAAAGTGATTTTTTAAATTTATTTTTCACAAAAAAGTGATTTTTAAATTTATTTTTCGGGACTTAAAAACGGTGACCCCGGACATGCCGAATTTGCGACATTCTGGAAAGGACCCAAAAAATAATTTTTAACCATTTTCACAAAAAAGTGATTTTTAAATTTATTTTTCGGGACTTAAAAACGGTGACCCCGGACATGCCGAATTTGCGACATTCTGGAAAGGACCCCAAAAATAATTTTTAACCATTTTCACAAAAAGTGATTTTTAAATTATTTTTCGGGACTTAAAAACGGTGACCCCGGACATGCCGAATTTGCGACATTCTGGAAAGGACCCAAAAATAATTTTTAACCATTTTCACAAAAAAGTGATTTTTAAATTTATTTTTCGGGACTTAAAACGGTGACCCCGGACATGCCGAATTTGCGACATTCTGGAAAGGACCCAAAAATAATTTTTAACCATTTTCAAAAAAAGTGATTTTTAAATTTATTTTTCGGGACTTAAAAACAGTGACCCCGGACATGCCGAATTTGCGACATTCTGGAAAGGACCCAAAAATAATTTTTAACCATTTTCACAAAAAAGTGATTTTTTTTTTTTTTTCGGGACTTAAAAACGGTGACCCCGGACATGCCGAATTTGCGACATTCTGGAAAGGACCCAAAAAATAATTTAACCATTTTCACAAAAAAGTGATTTTTAAATTTGTTTTTCACAAAAAAGTGATTTTTAAATTTATTTTTCGGGACTTAAAAACGGTGACCCCGGACATGCCGAATTTGCGACATTCTGGAAAGGACCCAAAAATAATTTTTAACCATTTTCACAAAAAAGTGATTTTTATTTTGATTTTTATTTTTTTCGGGACTTAAAAACGGTGACCCCGGACATGCCGAATTTGCGACATTCTGGAAAGGACCCAAAAAATAATTTTTAACCATTTTCACAAAAAAGTGATTTTTAAATTTATTTTTCGGGACTTAAAAAAGTGACCCGGACATGCCGAATTTGCGACATTCTGGAAAGGACCCAAAAAATAATTTTTAACCATTTTCACAAAAAAGTGATGTTTTAAATGTATTTTTTCGGGACTTAAAAACGGTGACCCCGGACATGCCGAATTTGCGACATTCTGGAAAGGACCCAAAAAATAATTTTTAACCATTTTCACAAAAAAGTGATTTTTTTATTTTTCACAAAAAAGTGATTTTTAAATTTATTTTTCGGGACTTAAAAACGGTGACCCCGGACATGCCGAATTTGCGACATTCTGGAAAGGACCCAAAAAATAATTTTTAACCATTTTCACAAAAAATTGATTTTTAAATTTATTTTTCGGGACTTAAAAACGGTGACCCCGGACATGCAATTTGCGACATTCTGGAAAGGACCCAAAAATAATTTTTAACCATTTTCACAAAAAGTGATTTTTAAATTTATTTTTCGGGACTTAAAAACGGTGACCCCGGACATGCCGAATTTGCGACATTCTGGAAAGGACCCAAAAAATAATTTTTAACCATTTTCACAAAAAAGTGATTTTTAAATTTATTTTTCACAAAAAAAGTTTTTTAAATTTATTTTTTCGTGACTTAAAACGGTGACCCCGGACATGCCGAATTTGCGACATTCTGGAAAGGACCCCAAAATAATTTTTAACCATTTTCACAAAAAAGTGATTTTTTTTTATTTTTTTCGGGACTTAAAAGCGGTGACCCCGGACATGCCGAATTTGCGACATTCTGGAAAGGACCCAAAAATAATTTTTAACCATTTTCACAAAAAAAAAGTGATTTTTAATTTATTTTTCGGGACTTAAAAACGGTGACCCGGACATTTCGACATTCTGGAAAGGACCCAAAAATAATTTTTAACCATTTTTTTTCACAAAAAAGTGATTTTTTTTTTTTTTTTTCGGGACTTAAAAACGGTGACCCCGGACATGCCGAATTTGCGACATTCTGGAAAGGACCCAAAAATAATTTTTAACCATTTTCACAAAAAAGTGATTTTTTTTTTTTTTATTTTTCGGGACTTAAAAACGGTGACCCGGACATGCCGATTTGCGACATTCTGGAAAGGACCCCAAAAATTTTTAACCATTTCAATTTTTAACCATTTTTCACAAAAAAGTGATTTTTAAATTTATTTTTCGGGACTTAAAAACGGTGACCCCGGACATGCCGATTTTCTGGAAAGGACCCAAAAATAATTTTTAACCATTTTCACAAAAAAGTGATTTTTAAATTTATTTTTTTTCGGGACTTAAAAACGGTGACCCCGGACATGCCGAATTTGCGACATTCTGGAAAGGACCCAAAAATAATTTTTAACCATTTTCACAAAAAAGTGATTTTTTTAAATTTTTAAATTTTTTTCGGGACTTAAAAACGGTGACCCCGGACATGCCGAATTTGCGACATTCTGGAAAGGACCCAAAAAATAATTTTTAACCATTTTCACAAAAAAGTGATTTTTAAATTTATTTTTCTGGACTTAAAAAAAAACGGTGACCCGGACATGCCGAATTTGCGACATTCTGGAAAGGACCCAAAAATAATTTTTAACCATTTTCACAAAAATTTTTTAAATTTATTTTTCACATTTTTTTTTTTATTTTTCGGGACTTAAAAGCGGTGACCCCGGACATGCCGAATTTGCGACATTCTGGAAAGGACCCAAAAATAATTTTTAACCATTTTCACAAAAAAGTGATTTTTTAAATTTATTTTTGATTTTTAAATTTATTTTTCGGGACTTAAAAACGGTGACCCCGGACATGCCGAATTTGCGACATTCTGGAAAGGACCCAAAAATAATTTTTAACCATTTTCACAAAAAGTGATTTTTTTAATTTATTTTTCGGGACTTAAAAACGGTGACCCCGGACATGCCGAATTTGCGACATTCTGGAAAGGACCCAAAAATAATTTTTAACCATTTTCACAAAAAGTGATTTTTTTTAATTTATTTTTCGGGACTTAAAAACAAAAAACATGCCGAATTTGCGACATTCTGGAAAGGACCCAAAAATAATTTTTAACCATTTTCACAAAAAAGTGATTTTTTTAAATTTATTTTTCACAAAAAAGGGACTTAAAAACGGTGACCCCGGACATGCCGAATTTGCGACATTCTGGAAAGGACCCAAAAAATAATTTTTAACCATTTTCACAAAAAATGATTTTTTTTTATTTTTCGGGACTTAAAACGGTGACCCCGGACATGCCGAATTTGCGACATTCTGGAAAGGACCCAAAAAATAATTTTTAACCATTTTCACAAAAAGTGATTTTTTTTTTTTTTTTCATTTTTTTTCGGGACTTAAAAAAGTGACCCCGGACATGCCGAATTTGCGACATTCTGGAAAGGACCCAAAAATAATTTTTAACCATTTTCACAAAAAAGTGATTTTTAAATTTATTTTTTTTCGGGACTTAAAACGGTGACCCGGACATGCCGAATTTGCGACATTCTGGAAAGGACCCAAAAAATAATTTTTAACCATTTTCACAAAAAGTGATTTTTAAATTATTTTTCAGGACTTAAAAACGGTGACCCGGACATGCCGAATTTGCGACATTCTGGAAAGGACCCAAAAATAATTTTTAACCATTTTCACAAAAAAGTGATTTTTTTTTATTTTTCACAAAAAAGTGATTTTTAAATTTTTTTTCGGGACTTAAAAACGGTGACCCGGACATGCCGAATTTGCGACATTCTGGAAAGGACCCCAAAAATAATTTTTAACCATTTTCACAAAAAAGTGATTTTTTTAAATTTATTTTTTCGGGACTTAAAAACGGTGACCCCGGACATGCCGAATTTGCGACATTCTGGAAAGGACCCCAAAAATAATTTTTAACCATTTTCACAAAAAAGTGATTTTTTTTTTTATTTTTCGGGACTTAAAAACGGTGACCCCGGACATGCCGAATTTGCGACATTCTGGAAAGGACCCAAAAATAATTTTTAACCATTTTCACAAAAAAGTGATTTTTTTTTAAATTTTTTTCGGGACTTAAAAACGGTGACCCGGACATGCCGAATTTGCGACATTCTGGAAAGGACCCAAAAATAATTTTTAACCATTTTCACAAAAAGTGATTTTTAAATTTATTTTTCACAAAAAATGGACTTAAACTTAAAACGGTGACCCCGGACATGCCGAATTTGCGACATTCTGGAAAGGACCCAAAAATAATTTTTAACCATTTTCACAAAAAAGTGATTTTTTTTAATTTTTTTTTGGGACTTAAAAACGGTGACCCCGGACATGCCGAATTTGCGACATTCTGGAAAGGACCCAAAAATAATTTTTAACCATTTTCACAAAAAGTGATTTTTAAATTTATTTTTCACAAAAAAGTTTTTTAAATTTTTTTTCAGGACTTAAAAACGGTGACCCCGGACATGCCGAATTTGCGACATTCTGGAAAGGACCCAAAAATAATTTTTAACCATTTTCACAAAAAGTGATTTTTAAATTTATTTTTCGGGACTTAAAAACGGTGACCCCGGACATGCCGAATTTGCGACATTCTGGAAAGGACCCAAAAAATAATTTTTAACCATTTTCACAAAAAAGTGATTTTTTAAATGTATTTTTTCAGGACTTAAAAACGGTGACCCCGGACATGCCGAATTTGCGACATTCTGGAAAGGACCCAAAAAATAATTTTTAACCATTTTCACAAAAAAGTGATTTTTTTAATTTATTTTTCGGGACTTAAAAACGGTGACCCCGGACATGCCGAATTTGCGACATTCTGGAAAGGACCCAAAAATAATTTTTAACCATTTTCACAAAAAAGTGATTTTTTTTTATTTTTTTTTTCGGGACTTAAAACGGTGACCCGGACATGCCGAATTTGCGACATTCTGGAAAGGACCCAAAAATAATTTTTAACCATTTTCACAAAAAGTGATTTTTTTAAATTTATTTTTCATTTTTCGGACAAAAAAGACTTAAAAATTTTTCGGTGACCCCGGACATGCCGAATTTGCGACATTCTGGAAAGGACCCAAAAATAATTTTTAACCATTTTCACAAAAAAGTGATTTTTTTTTTTTTTTTCGGGACTTAAAAACGGTGACCCCGGACATGCCGAATTTGCGACATTCTGGAAAGGACCCAAAAATAATTTTTAACCATTTTCACAAAAAAGTGATTTTTTAAATTTATTTTTCGGGACTTTTTAAATTTATTTTGACCCGGACATGCCGAATTTTTCTGGAAAGGACCCCAAAAATAATTTTTAACCATTTTCACAAAAAAGTGATTTTTTTAATTTATTTTTTTCAAAAAAAAGACTTAAAATTTTTCTGGACGGTGACCCGGACATGCGAATTTGCGACATTCTGGAAAGGACCCAAAAATAATTTTTAACCATTTTCACAAAAAAGTGATTTTTTTTTTATTTTTCGGGACTTAAAAACGGTGACCCCGGACATGCCGAATTTGCGACATTCTGGAAAGGACCCAAAAATAATTTTTAACCATTTTCACAAAAAAGTGATTTTTAAAAAAAAGTTTTTTAAATTTTTTCGGGACTTAAAAACGGTGACCCGGACATGCCGAATTTGCGACATTCTGGAAAGGACCCCAAAAATAATTTTTAACCATTTTCACAAAAAAGTGATTTTTTTTTTTTTTCGGGACTTAAAAGCGGTGACCCCGGACATGCCGAATTTGCGACATTCTGGAAAGGACCCAAAAATAATTTTTAACCATTTTCACAAAAAGTGATTTTTAAATTTATTTTTCGGGACTTAAAAACGGTGACCCCGGACATGCCGAATTTGCGACATTCTGGAAAGGACCCCAAAATAATTTTTAACCATTTTCACAAAAAAGTGATTTTTAAATTTATTTTTCAATTTTTTATTTTTTTCGGGACTTAAAAACGGTGACCCCGGACATGCCGAATTTGCGACATTCTGGAAAGGACCCAAAAAATAATTTTTAACCATTTTCACAAAAAAGTGATTTTTAAATTTATTTTTCACAAAAAGTGATTTTTAAATTTATTTTTCGGGACTTAAAAACGGTGACCCGGACATGCCGAATTTGCGACATTCTGGAAAGGACCCAAAAATAATTTTTAACCATTTTCACAAAAAAGTGATTTTTAATTTATTTTTCACAAAAAAATGACTTAAAATTTTTAAGTGACCCCGGACATGCCGAATTTGCGACATTCTGGAAAGGACCCCAAAAATAATTTTTAACCATTTTCACAAAAAAGTGATTTTTAAATTTATTTTTCGGGACTTAAAAACGGTGACCCGGACATGCGAATTTGCGACATTCTGGAAAGGACCCCAAAAATAATTTTTAACCATTTTCACAAAAAGTGATTTTTTTAAAAAAAAAAAATTTTTTTCGGGACTTAAAAACGGTGACCCGGACATGCCGAATTTGCGACATTCTGGAAAGGACCCCGAAAATAATTTTTAACCATTTTCACAAAAAAGTGATTTTTTTAAATTTATTTTTCGGGACTTAAAAACGGTGACCCCGGACATGCCGAATTTGCGACATTCTGGAAAGGACCCAAAAATAATTTTTAACCATTTTCACAAAAAGTGATTTTTAATTTATTTTTCGGGACTTAAAAGCGGTGACCCCGGACATGCCGAATTTGCGACATTCTGGAAAGGACCCAAAATAATTTTTAACCATTTTCACAAAAAAGTGATTTTTAAATTTATTTTTCACAAAAAAGTGATTTTTAAATTTATTTTTTCGGGACTTAAAAACGGTGACCCCGGACATGCGAATTTGCGACATTCTGGAAAGGACCCAAAAAATAATTTTTAACCATTTTCACAAAAAAGTGATTTTTAAATTTATTTTTCAGGACTTAAAAATGGTGACCCGGACATGCGAATTTGCGACATTCTGGAAAGGACCCAAAAAATAATTTTTAACCATTTTCACAAAAAAGTGATTTTTTTTTTATTTTTCGGGACTTAAAAACGGTGACCCGGACATGCCGAATTTGCGACATTCTGGAAAGGACCCAAAAATAATTTTTAACCATTTTCATTTTCACAAAAAAGTGATTTTTTAAATTTATTTTTCGGGACTTAAAAGCGGTGACCCCGGACATGCCGAATTTGCGACATTCTGGAAAGGACCCAAAAAATAATTTTTAACCATTTTCACAAAAAAGTGATTTTTAAATTTATTTTTTCACAAAAAAGTGATTTTTTATTTTTCGACTTAAAAACGGTGACCCGGACATGCCGAATTTGCGACATTCTGGAAAGGACCCAAAAATAATTTTTAACCATTTTCACAAAAAAAATTGATTTTTTAAATTTATTTTTTCGGGACTTAAAAACGGTGACCCGGACATGCCGAATTTGCGACATTCTGGAAAGGACCCAAAAATAATTTTTAACCATTTTCACAAAAAAGTGATTTTTTTAAATTTATTTTTCGGGACTTAAAAACGGTGACCCCGGACATGCCGAATTTGCGACATTCTGGAAAGGACCCAAAAATAATTTTTAACCATTTTCAAAAAAAGTGATTTTTTTTTTTTTTTTAAATTTATGGTGACCCCGGACATGCCGAATTTGCGACATTCTGGAAAGGACCCAAAAATAATTTTTAACCATTTTCACAAAAAAGTGATTTTTAAATTTATTTTTCAGACTTAAAAACGGTGACCCGGACATGCGAATTTGCGACATTCTGGAAAGGACCCAAAAATAATTTTTAACCATTTTCACAAAAAGTGATTTTTAATTTATTTTTCGGGACTTAAAAACGGTGACCCCGGACATGCCGAATTTGCGACATTCTGGAAAGGACCCCAAAAAATAATTTTTAACCATTTTCACAAAAAAATTTGATTTTTATTTTAACTTAAAACGGTGACCCCGGACATGCCGAATTTGCGACATTCTGGAAAGGACCCAAAAATAATTTTTAACCATTTTCACAAAAAAGTGATTTTTAAATTTATTTTTTTTTATTTATTTTTCTGGGACTTAAAAACGGTGACCCCGGACATGCCGAATTTGCGACATTCTGGAAAGGACCCCAAATAATTTTTAATTTTCCATTTTCACAAAAAAAGTGATTTTTTTTATTTTTCGGGACTTAAAAACGGTGACCCGGACATGCCGAATTTGCGACATTCTGGAAAGGACCCAAAAATAATTTTTAACCATTTTCACAAAAAAGTGATTTTTTTTATTTTTTTTAAAAACGGTGACCCGGACATGCGAAACATTCTGGAAAGGACCCAAAAATAATTTTTAACCATTTTCACAAAAAGTGATTTTTAATTTATTTTTCGGGACTTAAAAGCGGTGACCCGGACATGCCGAATTTGCGACATTCTGGAAAGGACCCAAAAATAATTTTTAACCATTTTCACAAAAAAATGATTTTTTTTATTTTTCACAAAAAGTGATTTTTAAATTTTTTTTCGGGACTTAAAAACGGTGACCCGGACATGCCGAATTTGCGACATTCTGGAAAGGACCCAAAAAATAATTTTTAACCATTTTCACAAAAAAGTGATTTTTAAATTTATTTTTCACAAAAAGGGACTTAAAAACGGTGACCCGGACATGCCAATTTGCGACATTCTGGAAAGGACCCAAAAATAATTTTTAACCATTTTCACAAAAAGTGATTTTTAAATTTATTTTTCACAAAAAAATGACTTAAAAGCGGTGACCCCGGACATGCCGAATTTGCGACATTCTGGAAAGGACCCAAAAATAATTTTTAACCATTTTCACAAAAAAGTGATTTTTTAAATTTTTTTTCGGGACTTAAAAACGGTGACCCCGGACATGCCGAATTTGCGACATTCTGGAAAGGACCCAAAAATAATTTTTAACCATTTTCACAAAAAAGTGATTTTTTTAATTTTTTTTTTTTTATTTTAGGACTTAAAAACGGTGACCCGGACATGCCGAATTTGCGACATTCTGGAAAGGACCCAAAAATAATTTTTAACCATTTTCACAAAAAAGTGATTTTTAAATTTTTAAAAACGGTGACCCCGGACATGCCGAATTTGCGACATTCTGGAAAGGACCCAAAAAATAAATTTTTAACCATTTTCACAAAAAAAGTGTTTTTTTTTTTTTTTTTTTTCGGGACTTAAAAACGGTGACCCCAGACATGCCGAATTTGCGACATTCTGGAAAGGACCCAAAAATAATTTTTAACCATTTTCACAAAAAAGTGATTTTTAAATTTATTTTTCACAAAAAAATGGACTTAAAAACGGTGACCCCGGACATGCCGAATTTGCGCCATTCTGGAAAGGACCCGAAAATAATTTTTAACCATTTTCACAAAAAAATGATTTTTTTTTTTTTATTTTTTTCGGGACTTAAAAACGGTGACCCCGGACATGCCGAATTTGCGCCATTCTGGAAAGGACTCCGAAAGTAATTTTTAACCATTTTCACAAAAAGTGATTTTTTTTTTTTTTTTTTTCGGGACTTAAAAACGGTGACCCCGGACATGCCGAATTTGCGACATTCTGGAAAGGACCCAAAAAATAATTTTTAACCATTTTCAAAAAAGTGATTTTTTTTTTTTTTTTTTTTCAGGACTTAAAAACGGTGACCCGGACATGCCGAATTTGCGCCATTCTGGAAAGGACCCAAAAATAATTTTTAACCATTTTCACAAAAAAGTGATTTTTTTTTTTTTTTTATTTTTCGGGACTTAAAAACGGTGACCCGGACATGCCGAATTTGCGCCATTCTGGAAAGGACTCCAAAAAATAATTTTTAACCATTTTCACAAAAAAAAAAATTTTTTTTTTTTTTTTTTTTCGGGACTTAAAAACGGTGACCCGGACATGCCGAATTTGCGACATTCTGGAAAGGACCCAAAAATAATTTTTAACCATTTTCACAAAAAGTGATTTTTTTTTTTTTTTTTTTTTTTTTCGACTTAAAAACGGTGACCCGGACATGCCGAATTTGCGACATTCTGGAAAGGACCCAAAAATAATTTTTAACCATTTTCACAAAAAGTGATTTTTGATTTTTAAATTTATTTTTTTCGGGACTTAAAAACGGTGACCCCGGACATGCCGAATTTGCGACATTCTGGAAAGGACCCCGAAAATAATTTTTAACCATTTTCACAAAAAAGTGATTTTTTTTTTTTTTTTTCGGGACTTAAAAACGGTGACCCCGGACATGCCGAATTTGCGACATTCTGGAAAGGACCCAAAAATAATTTTTAACCATTTTCACAAAAAAGTGATTTTTTTTTTTTTTTTCGGGACTTAAAAACGGTGACCCCGGACATGCCGAATTTGCGACATTCTGGAAAGGACCCAAAAATAATTTTTAACCATTTTCACAAAAAGTGATTTTTTTTTTTTTTCACGGGACTTAAAACGGTGACCCCGGACATGCCGAATTTGCGACATTCTGGAAAGGACCCAAAAAATAATTTTTAACCATTTTCACAAAAAAGTGATTTTTTTTTTTTTTTTTCGGGACTTAAAAACGGTGACCCCGGACATGCCGAATTTGCGACATTCTGGAAAGGACCCAAAAATAATTTTTAACCATTTTCACAAAAAAGTGATTTTTTTTTTTTTTTTCGGGACTTAAAAACGGTGACCCCGGACATGCCGAATTTGCGACATTCTGGAAAGGACCCCGAAAATAATTTTTAACCATTTTCACAAAAAAGTGATTTTTTTTTTTTTCGGGACTTAAAATCGCCGGACATGCCGAATTTGCGACATTCTGGAAAGGACCCCAAAAATAATTTTAAACCATTTTCACAAAAAAGTGATTTTTTTTTTCTTTTTTTCGGGACTTAAAAACGGTGACCCCGGACATGCCGAATTTGCGACATTCTGGAAAGGACCCCAAAAATAATTTTTAACCATTTTCACAAAAAAGTGATTTTTTTTTTTTTTTTTTTTTCGGGACTTAAAAACGGTGACCCCGGACATGCCGAATTTGCGACATTCTGGAAAGGACCCCGAAAATGATTTTTAACCATTTTCAAAAAAAAGTGATTTTTTTTTTTTTCGGGACTTAAATACGGTGACCCCGGACATGCCGAATTTGCGACATTCTGGAAAGGACCCCAAAAATAATTTTTAACCATTTTCACAAAAAAGTGATTTTTAAATTTATTTTTCGGGACTTAAAAAGCGGTGACCCCGGACATGCCGAATTTGCGACATTCTGGAAAGGACCCAAAAAATAATTTTTAACCATTTTCACAAAAAAGTGATTTTTTTTTATTTTTCGGGACTTAAAAACGGTGACCCGGACATGCCGAATTTTTCTGGAAAGGACCCAAAATTTTTTAACCATTTTCACAAAAAAAGATTTTTTTTTTTTTTTTCGGGACTTAAAAACGGTGACCCCGGACATGCCGAATTTGCGACATTCTGGAAAGGACCCCGAAAATAATTTTTAACCATTTTCACAAAAAAGTGATTTTTTTTTTTTTTCGGGACTTAAAAAAAGTGACCCCGGACATGCCGAATTTGCGACATTCTGGAAAGGACCCAAAAATAATTTTTAACCATTTTCACAAAAAAGTGATTTTTTTTTTAATTTTTTTTTCGGGACTTAAAAACGGTGACCCGGACATGCCGAATTTGCGACATTCTGGAAAGGACCCAAAAATAATTTTTAACCATTTTCACAAAAAGTGATTTTTTTTATTTTTCACAAAAAAGTGATTTTTATTTATTTTTCGGGACTTAAAAGCGGTGACCCGGACATGCCGAATTTGCGACATTCTGGAAAGGACCCAAAAATAATTTTTAACCATTTTCACAAAAAAGTGATTTTTTTTTTTTTTTCGGGACTTAAAACGGTGACCCGGACATGCCGAATTTGCGACATTCTGGAAAGGACCCCAAAAATAATTTTTAACCATTTTCACAAAAAAGTGATTTTTTTTATTTTTCGGGACTTAAAAACGGTGACCCCGGACATGCCGAATTTGCGACATTCTGGAAAGGACCCCAAAATAATTTTTAACCATTTTCACAAAAAAGTGATTTTTTTTTTTTTTTATTTTTCGGGACTTAAAAATTTTGACCCGGACATGCCAAATTTGCGACATTCTGGAAAGGACCCAAAAAATAATTTTTAACCATTTTCACAAAAAAGTGATTTTTAAATTTATTTTTCACAAAAAAGGGACTTAAAAATGGTGACCCCGGACATGCCGAATTTGCGACATTCTGGAAAGGACCCCAAAAAATAATTTTTAACCATTTTCACAAAAAAGTGATTTTTTTTTTTTTTTTTTTTTCGGGACTTAAAAACGGTGACCCCGGACATGCCGAATTTGCGACATTCTGGAAAGGACCCAAAAATAATTTTTAACCATTTTCACAAAAAAGTGATTTTTTTTTTAAATTTATTTTTTGGGACTTAAAAGCGGTGACCCCGGACATGCGAATTTGCGACATTCTGGAAAGGACCCAAAAATAATTTTTAACCATTTTCACAAAAAAAAAAATTTTCACAAAAAATGATTTTTTTTTATTTTTCGGGACTTAAAAACGGTGACCCCGGACATGCCGAATTTGCGACATTCTGGAAAGGACCCAAAAAATAATTTTTAACCATTTTCACAAAAAAGTGATTTTTTTTTTTTTTTTTTTTCACAAAAAAGTGATTTTTAAATTTATTTTTTCGGGACTTAAAAACGGTGACCCCGGACATGCCGAATTTGCGACATTCTGGAAAGGACCCAAAAAATAATTTTTAACCATTTTCACAAAAAAGTGATTTTTTTTTTTATTTTTTTTTCGGGACTTAAAAACGGTGACCCTGGACATGCCGAATTTGCGACATTCTGGCAAGGACCCCGAAAATAATTTTTAACCATTTTCACAAAAAAGTGATTATTTTTTTTATTTTTTCGGGACTTAAAAACGGTGACCCCGGACATGCCGAATTTGCGACATTCTGGAAAGGACCCCGAAAATAATTTTTAACCATTTTCACAAAAAAGTGATTTTTTTTTTATTTTTCGGACTTAAAAACGGTGACCCCGGACATGCCGATTTTTCTGGAAAGGACCCCAAAAATATTTTTAACCATTTTCACAAAAAAGTGATTTTTTAAATTTATTTTTCGGGACTTAAAACGGTGACCCCGGACATGCCGAATTTGCGACATTCTGGAAAGGACCCAAAAAAAATAATTTTTAACCATTTTCACAAAAAAGTGATTTTTAAATTTATTTTTTCGGGACTTAAAAACGGTGACCCCGGACATGCGAATTTGCGACATTCTGGAAAGGACCCAAAAAATAATTTTTAACCATTTTCACAAAAAAGTGATTTTTTTTTTAAATTTTTTTTCGGGACTTAAAAACGGTGACCCCGGACATGCCGAATTTGCGACATTCTGGAAAGGACCCAAAATAATTTTTAACCATTTTCACAAAAAGTGATTTTTTTTTTTCACAAAAAAGTTTTTTAATTTTTTTTTCGGGACTTAAAAACGGTGACCCCGGACATGCCGAATTTGCGACATTCTGGAAAGGACCCAAAAATAATTTTTAACCATTTTCACAAAAAAGTGATTTTTTTTTTTTAATTTATTTTTCACAAAAAAGTGATTTTTTTTTTATTTTTCGGGACTTAAAAACGGTGACCCCGGACATGCGAATTTGCGACATTCTGGAAAGGACCCAAAAAATAATTTTTAACCATTTTCACAAAAAAGTGATTTTTTAAATTTATTTTTTCGGGACTTAAAAGCGGTGACCCGGACATGCCGAATTTGCGACATTCTGGAAAGGACCCCAAAATAATTTTTAACCATTTTCACAAAAAATTTTTCAAAAAAATCACAATGATTTTTTTTTTTTTTCGGGACTTAAAAAATCGGTGACCCGGACATGCCAGAATTTGCGACATTCTGGAAAGGACCCCAAAAATAATTTTTAACCATTTTCACAAAAAAGTGATTTTTTTTTTATTTTTCGGGACTTAAAAACGGTGACCCCGGACATGCCGAATTTGCGACATTCTGGAAAGGACCCAAAAAATAATTTTTAACCATTTTCACAAAAAAGTGATTTTTTTTTTCAAAAAAGTATTTTTAAATTTACTTAAAAACGGTGACCCCGGACATGCCGAATTTGCGACATTCTGGAAAGGACCCAAAAAATAATTTTTAACCATTTTCACAAAAAAGTGATTTTTTTCAAAAAAAATGATTTTTAATTTATTTTTCGGGACTTAAAAACGGTGACCCCGGACATGCCGAATTTGCGACATTCTGGAAAGGACCCAAAAAATAATTTTTAACCATTTTCACAAAAAAGTGATTTTTTTTTATTTATTTTTTCACAAAAAAGTGATTTTTTAAATTTATTTTTCGGGACTTAAAAACGGTGACCCCGGACATGCCGAATTTGCGACATTCTGGCAAGGACCCCGAAAATAATTTTTAACCATTTTCACAAAAAAGTGATTATTTTTTTAATTTTTTCGGGACTTAAAAACGGTGACCCCGGACATGCCGAATTTGCGACATTCTGGCAAGGACCCAGAAAATAATTTTTAACCATTTTCACAAAAAGTGATTTTTAAATTTATTTTTCACAAAAAAGTGATTTTTAAATTTTTTTCGGGACTTAAAAACGGTGACCCGGACATGCCGAATTTGCGACATTCTGGAAAGGACCCCAAAAATAATTTTTAACCATTTTCACAAAAAAGTGATTTTTTTTTATTTTTCGGGACTTAAAACGGTGACCCGGACATGCCAGAATTTGCGACATTCTGGAAAGGACCCAAAAATAATTTTTAACCATTTTCAAAAAAAGTGATTTTTTTTAATTTTTTTTTTCGGGACTTAAAAACGGTGACCCCGGACATGCCGAATTTGCGACATTCTGGAAAGGACCCAAAAATAATTTTTAACCATTTTCACAAAAAAGTGATTTTTTTTTTTTTTTTCGGGACTTAAAAGCGGTGACCCCGGACATGCGAATTTGCGACATTCTGGAAAGGACCCAAAAATAATTTTTAACCATTTTCAAAAAAAGTGATTTTTTTTTTTTATTTTTCGGGACTTAAAAGCGGTGACCCCGGACATGCCGAATTTGCGACATTCTGGAAAGGACCCAAAAATAATTTTTAACCATTTTCAAAAAAGTGATTTTTTTTATTTTTCGGGACTTAAAATTTTTCGTGACCCGGACATGCCGAATTTGCGACATTCTGGAAAGGACCCAAAAAATAATTTTTAACCATTTTCAAAAAAAGTGATTTTTAAATTTTTTTTTTTTTCGGGACTTAAAAACGGTGACCCCGGACATGCCAATTTGCGACATTCTGGAAAGGACCCAAAAAATAATTTTTAACCATTTTCACAAAAAATTTTTTTGATTTTTTTCAAATTTTTTTTTTTTTTCAGGACTTAAATACGGTGACCCCGGACATGCCGAATTTGCGACATTCTGGAAAGGACCCCAAAAATAATTTTTAACCATTTTCAAAAAAAAGTGATTTTTTTTATTTTTCACAAAAAAGTTTTTTTAAATTTATTTTTCGGGACTTAAAACGGTGACCCGGACATGCCGAATTTGCGACATTCTGGAAAGGACCCAAAAATAATTTTTAACCATTTTCAAAAAAGTGATTTTTTTTATTTTTTTTTTATTTTTCGGGACTTAAAACGGTGACCCCGGACATGCCGAATTTGCGACATTCTGGAAAGGACCCCAAAAATAATTTTTAACCATTTTCACAAAAAAGTAATGATTTTTTTTTTTTTTTTTAACTTAAATTTCGGGACTTAAAAATGACCCCGGACATGCCGAATTTGCGACATTCTGGAAAGGACCCAAAAATGATTTTTAACCATTTTCACAAAAAAGTGATTTTTTTTTATTTTTCGGGACTTAAAAACGGTGACCCGGACATGCCGAATTTGCGACATTCTGGAAAGGACCCAAAAAATAATTTTTAACCATTTTCACAAAAAAGTGATTTTTTTTTTTTTTTTCACAAAAAAATGATTTTTAAATTAAAAACGGTGACCCCGGACATGCCGAATTTGCGACATTCTGGAAAGGACCCAAAAAATTTTTATTTTTAACCATTTTCAAAAAAAGTGATTTTTTTTATTTTTTCGGGACTTAAAAACGGTGACCCCGGACATGCCGAATTTGCGACATTCTGGAAAGGACCCCAAAAATAATTTTTAACCATTTTCAAAAAAAGTGATTTTTTTTATTTTTCACAAAAAAGTGATTTAAAAATGGTGACCCGGACATGCCGAATTTGCGACATTCTGGAAAGGACCCCGAAAATAATTTTTAACCATTTTCACAAAAAAGTGATTTTTAAATTTTTTTTCGGGACTTAAAAGCGGTGACCCCGACATGCCGAATTTGCGACATTCTGGAAAGGACCCAAAAATAATTTTTAACCATTTTCACAAAAAAAGTGATTTTTAAATTATTTTTCGGGACTTAAAAACCCGGACATGCCGAATTTGCGACATTCTGGAAAGGACCCAAAATAATTTTTAACCATTTTCAAAAAAGTTTTTTTTTTTTTTCGGGACTTAAAAAGCGGTGACCCCGGACATGCCGTTTGCGACATTCTGGAAAGGACCCAAAAATAATTTTAACCATTTTCACAAAAAGTGATTTTTTTTTTGATTTTTTTTTATTTTCGGGACTTAAAAACGGTGACCCCGGACATGCCGAATTTGCGACATTCTGGAAAGGACCCAAAAATAATTTTTAACCATTTTCACAAAAAAGTGATTTTTAAATTTATTTTTCACAAAAAAGGATTTTTAAATTATTTTTGGTACGGTGACCCCGGACATGCCGAATTTGCGACATTCTGGAAAGGACCCCAAAAATAATTTTTAACCATTTTCACAAAAAAGTGATTTTTTAAATTTATTTTTCAAAAAAGTGATTTTTTTTTTTTTTTTTTTTTTCAGACTTAAAAACGGTGACCCCGGACATGCCGAATTTGCGACATTCTGGAAAGGACCCAAAAATAATTTTTAACCATTTTCAAAAAAAGTGATTTTTTAAATTTTTTTCGGGACTTAAAAACGGTGACCCGGACATGCCGAATTTGCGACATTCTGGAAAGGACCCAAAAATAATTTTTAACCATTTTCACAAAAAAAGTGATTTTTTTTTTTTTTAATTTTTCGGGACTTAAAAATGGTGACCCCGGACATGCCGAATTTGCGACATTCTGGAAAGGACCCAAAAAATAATTTTTAACCATTTTCACAAAAAAGTGATTTTTTTTATTTTTCGGGACTTAAAAACGGTGACCCGGACATGCCGAATTTGCGACATTCTGGAAAGGACCCAAAATAATTTTAACCATTTTCAAAAAAAGTGATTTTTTTTTATTTTTCAGGACTTAAAACGGTGACCCGGACATGCAGAATTTGCGACATTCTGGAAAGGACCCCAAAAATAATTTTTAACCATTTTCACAAAAAAGTGATTTTTAATTTATTTTTCACAAAAAAGTGATTTTTTTTTATTTTTTGGGACTTAAAAACGGTGACCCCGGACATGCCGAATTTGCGACATTCTGGAAAGGACCCAAAAAATAATTTTTAACCATTTTCACAAAAATTTTTTTTTTTTCGGGATTTATTTTTCACAAAAAGGACCCCGTGATTTTTAAAAAGTTATTTTTTTGACTTAAAAATGGTGACCCCGGACATGCCGAATTTGCGACATTCTGGAAAGGACCCAAAATAATTTTTAACCATTTTCACAAAAAAAGTGATTTTTTTTTTTTCAGGACTTAAAAGCGTGACCCCGGACATGCCGAATTTGCGACATTCTGGAAAGGACCCCGAAAATAATTTTTAACCATTTTCACAAAAATTTATTTTTCACAAAATTTTTTTTTTTTATTTTTCGGGACTTAAAACGTGACCCCGGACATGCCGAATTGCGACATTCTGGAAAGGACCCAAAAATAATTTTTAACCATTTTCACAAAAAATGATTTTTTTTTATTTTTCTGGAAAGGACAAAAAATAATTTTTATTTTTCAAAAAAAGTTTTTTTTTCGGACTTAAAAAAATGGTGACCCCGACATGCGAATTTGCGACATTCTGGAAAGGACCCAAAAATAATTTTTAACCATTTTCACAAAAAGTGATTTTTTAAATTTATTTTTCAGGACTTAAAAGCGGTGACCCGGACATGCCGAATTGCGACATTCTGGAAAGGACCCAAAAATAATTTTTAACCATTTTCACAAAAAAGTGATTTTTTTTATTTATTTTTTTTCGGGACTTAAAAGCGGTGACCCCGGACATGCGAATTTGCGACATTCTGGAAAGGACCCAAAAATAATTTTAACCATTTTCACAAAAAAAAAAAAAAATGATTTTTAAATTTTTTCGGGACTTAAAAGGTGACCCCGGTGACCGGACATGCGAATTTTTCTGGAAAGGACCCAAAAAATAATTTTTAACCATTTTCACAAAAAAGTGATTTTTTAAATTATTTTTCGGGACTTAAAACGGTGACCCCGGACATGCGAATTTGCGACATTCTGGAAAGGACCCAAAAAATAATTTTTAACCATTTTCACAAAAAAGTGATTTTTAAAATTTTTTCACAAAAAATTTTTTAAATTTATTTTTCGGGACTTAAAAACGGTGACCCCGGACATGCCGAATTTGCGACATTCTGGAAAGGACCCAAAAATAATTTTAACCATTTTCACAAAAAAGTGATTTTTTTTTTATTTTTTAATTTTTTTTCGGGACTTAAAAACAGTGACCCCGGACATGCCGAATTTGCGACATTCTGGAAAGGACCCCAAAAATAATTTTTAACCATTTTCACAAAAAAGTGATTTTTAAATTTATTTTTCGGGACTTAAAAACGGTGACCCGGACATGCCGAATTTGCGACATTCTGGAAAGGACCCAAAAAATAATTTTTAACCATTTTCACAAAAAGTGATTTTTAAATTTATTTTTCAGGACTTAAAACGGTGACCCCGGACATGCCGAATTTGCGACATTCTGGAAAGGACCCAAAAATAATTTTTAACCATTTTCACAAAAAAGTGATTTTTATTTATTTTTTTTTAAATTTATTTTTCTGACTTAAAAGCGGTGACCCGGACATGCCGAATTTGCGACATTCTGGAAAGGACCCAAAAATAATTTTTAACCATTTTCACAAAAAAGTGATTTTTAAATTTATTTTTTCACAAAAAAGGGACTTAAAAACGGTGACCCGGACATGCCGAATTTGCGACATTCTGGAAAGGACCCAAAAATAATTTTTAACCATTTTCACAAAAAAGTGATTTAAAAACTTAAAAAGTGACCCCGGACATGCCGAATTTTTCTGGAAAGGACCCAAAAAAATTTTTAACCATTTCACAAAAAAATTTTTTTTAAATTTATTTTTCGGGACTTAAAAACGGTGACCCGGACATGCCGAATTTGCGACATTCTGGAAAGGACCCAAAAATAATTTTTAACCATTTTCACAAAAAAGTGATTTTTAAATTTATTTTTTTTTTATTTGTTTTTCGGACTTAAAAACGGTGACCCCGGACATGCCGAATTTGCGACATTCTGGAAAGGACCCAAAAAATAATTTTTAACCATTTTCACAAAAAAGTGATTTTTAAATTTATTTTTTTTCGGGACTTAAAAACGGTGACCCCGGACATGCCGAATTTGCGACATTCTGGAAAGGACCCAAAAAATAATTTTTAACCATTTTCACAAAAAAGTGATTTTTAAATTTATTTTTTTGATTTTTAAATTTTTTTCGGGACTTAAAAGCGGTGACCCCGGACATGCCGAATTTGCGACATTCTGGAAAGGACCCAAAAAATAATTTTTAACCATTTTCACAAAAAATTTTTAAATTTATTTTTCACAAAAGTGATTTTTTTTTATTTTTCAGGACTTAAAACGGTGACCCCGGACATGCCGAATTTGCGACATTCTGGAAAGGACCAAAAATAATTTTTAACCATTTTCACAAAAAAAGTGATTTTTTTTTTTTTTCGGACTTAAAAACGGTGACCCCGGACATGCCGTTTGCGACATTCTGGAAAGGACCCAAAAAATAATTTTTAACCATTTTCACAAAAAGTGATTTTTAAATTATTTTTTAAGGACTTAAAAGCGGTGACCCGGACATGCCGAATTTGCGACATTCTGGAAAGGACCCAAAAAATAATTTTTAACCATTTTCACAAAAATTTTTTAAATTTATTTTTTTCACAAAAAAGTTTTTTTTTTTTCTGGACTTAAAAACAGTGACCCCGACATGCCGAATTGCGACATTCTGGAAAGGACCCAAAAATAATTTTTAACCATTTTCACAAAAAAGTGATTTTTTTTTTTATTTTTTTTTCGGGACTTAAAAACGGTGACCCGGACATGCCGAATTTGCGACATTCTGGAAAGGACCCAAATAATTTTTAACCATTTTCACAAAAAAGTGATTTTTTTTTTATTTTCAGGACTTAAAAGCGGTGACCCGGACATGCGAATTTACATTCTGGAAAGGACCCAAAATAATTTTTAACCATTTTCACAAAAAAGTGATTTTTTTTTATTTTTCGGGACTTAAAAGCAGTGACCCGGACATGCCGAATTTGCGACATTCTGGAAAGGACCCAAAAAATAATTTTAACCATTTTCACAAAAAAGTGATTTTTTAAATTTATTTTTCACAAAAAGTGATTTTTAAATTTTTTTTCGGACTTAAAAAGCGGTGACCCGGACATGCCGAATTTGCGACATTCTGGAAAGGACCCAAAAATAATTTTTAACCATTTTCACAAAAAGTGATGTTTTAAATGTATTTTTCAGGACTTAAAAGCGGTGACCCGGACATGCGTTTGCGACATTCTGGAAAGGACCCAAAAATAATTTTTAACCATTTTCACAAAAAGTGATTTTTTTTTATTTTTCGGGACTTAAAAGCGGTGACCCCGGACATGCCGAATTTGCGACATTCTGGAAAGGACCCGAAAAATAATTTTTAACCATTTTCACAAAAAAGTGATTTTTAAATTTATTTTTCACAAAAAAGTTTTTTAAATTTATTTTTCGGGACTTAAAAGCGGTGACCCCGGACATGCCGATTTGCGACATTCTGGAAAGGACCCAAAAATAATTTTTAACCATTTTCACAAAAAAGTGATTTTTTTAAAAAAAAAATCATTTTTTATTTTTCGGGACTTAAAAACGGTGACCCGGACATGCCGAATTTGCGACATTCTGGAAAGGACCCAAAAATAATAATTTTAACCATTTTCACAAAAAAGTGATTTTTAAATTTATTTTTCACAAAAAAGTGATTTTTAAATTTATTTTTCTGGACTTAAAAATGGTGACCCCGGACATGCGAATGCGACATTCTGGAAAGGACCCATTTTCAAAAATGATTTTTAAAAAAATTTTCACAAAAAGTGATTTTTAATTTTATTTTTCGGGACTTAAAAACGGTGACCCCGGACATGCCGAATTTGCGACATTCTGGAAAGGACCCAAAAATAATTTTTAACCATTTTCACAAAAAAGTGATTTTTAAATTTTTTTTTTACAAAAAAGTGATTTTTAAATTTATTTTTCTGGACTTAAAATGGTGACCCGGACATGCCGAATTTGCGACATTCTGGAAAGGACCCAAAAAATAATTTTTAACCATTTTCACAAAAAAATGATTTTTTTTTTTTATTTTCGGGACTTAAAAGCGGTGACCCCGGACATGCCGAATTTGCGACATTCTGGAAAGGACCCAAAAATAATTTTTAACCATTTTCACAAAAAAATTTTTAAATTTTTTTTTCAAAAAAGTTTTTTAATTTTTTTTCGGGACTTAAAAGCGGTGACCCGGACATGCCGAATTTGCGACATTCTGGAAAGGACCCAAAAAATAATTTTTAACCATTTTCACAAAAAAGTTTTTTTTTATTTTTCACAAACGGGACATGTGATTTAAAAAAAATAATTTTTACATTTCACAAAAAAGTGATTTTTAATTTTATTTTTCGGGACTTAAAAACGGTGACCCCGGACATGCCGAATTTGCGACATTCTGGAAAGGACCCAAAAATAATTTTTAACCATTTTCACAAAAAAGTGATTTTTAAATTTATTTTTTTTTTAACACAAAAAATTTTTTTTTATTTTTCGGACTTAAAAGCGGTGACCCCGGACATGCCGAATTTGCGACATTCTGGAAAGGACCCAAAAAATAATTTTTAACCATTTTCAAAAAGTGATTTTTAAATTTATTTTTCAGGGACTTAAAATTTTTCTGGACTTAAAAAGTGACCCCGGACATGCCAGAATTTGCGACATTCTGGAAAGGACCCAAAAAATATTTTTAACCATTTTCACAAAAAAGTGATTTTTAAATTTATTTTCACAAAAAAGTGATTTTTAAATTTATTTTTTCGGGACTTAAAAATGGTGACCCGGACATGCGAATTTGCGACATTCTGGAAAGGACCAAAAAATAATTTTTAACCATTTTCACAAAAAAGTGATTTTTAAATTTATTTTTCAGGGACTTAAAAACCCCGGACATGCCGAATTTGCGACATTCTGGAAAGGACCCAAAAATAATTTTTAACCATTTTCACAAAAAAGTGATTTTTAATTTTATTTTTCGGGACTTAAAAGGTGACCCGGACATGCCGAATTTGCGACATTCTGGAAAGGACCCAAAAATAATTTTTAACCATTTTCACAAAAAAGTGATTTTTTTATTTTTTTTCACAAAAAAGTGATTTTTAAATTTATTTTCTGGACTTAAAAATGGTGACCCCGGACATGCCAGATTTGCGACATTCTGGAAAGGACCCAAAAAATAATTTTTAACCATTTTCACAAAAAAGTGATTTTTAAATTATTTTTCGGGACTTAAAAGCGGTGACCCCGGACATGCCGAATTGCGACATTCTGGAAAGGACCCAAAAATAATTTTTAACCATTTTCACAAAAAAGTGATTTTTTAAATTTATTTTTCACAAAAAAAAAACGGTGACCCGGACATGCCAATTTTCTGGAAAGGACCCCAAAAATATTTTTAACCATTTTACAAAAATGGATTTTTAAATTACCCCCCGGACATGCCGAATTTGCGACATTCTGGAAAGGACCCAAAAATAATTTTAACCATTTTCACAAAAAAGTGATTTTTTAAATTTTTTTTTTTTTACTTAAAAGGTGACCCCGGACATGCCGAATTTGCGACATTCTGGAAAGGACCCAAAAAATAATTTTTAACCATTTTCACAAAAAAGTGATTTTTAAATTTTTTTTCACAAAATGATTTTTTTTTCGGGACTTAAAAACGGTGACCCGGACATGCCGAATTTGCGACATTCTGGAAAGGACCCCAAAAAATTTTTAACCATTTTCAAAAAAAAATTTATTTTTCACAAAAAATGCCGAGTTTTTTAAATTATTTATTTTTCGGGACTTAAAAATGGTGACCCCGGACATGCGAATTTGCGACATTCTGGAAAGGACCCAAAATAATTTTTAACCATTTTCACAAAAAATTGATTTTTAAATATTTTTCACGGGACTTAAAATTTATTTTTCGGTGACCCCGGACACATGCCAATTGCGACATTCTGGAAAGGACCCAAAAAAATTTTTAACCATTTTCACAAAAAAGTGATATTTTTCAATTTATTTTTTTATTTACTTAAAAAAAACGGTGACCCCGGACATGCCAAATTTGCGACATTCTGGAAAGGACCCAAAAATAATTTTTAACCATTTTCACAAAAATGATTTTTTAAATTTTTTTTTTCGGGACTTAAATTTTTCTGGACTTAAAAATGGTGACCCGGACATGCCGAATTTGCGACATTCTGGAAAGGACCCAAAATAATTTTTAACCATTTTTACAAAAAAATTTTTTTTTTTTTCAGGACTTAAAAACAGTGACCCGGACATGCCGAATTTGCGACATTCTGGAAAGGACCCAAAAAATAATTTTTAACCATTTTCACAAAAAGTGATTTTTAAATTTATTTTTCAGGACTTAAAAACGGTGACCCCCGGACATGCGAATTTGCGACATTCTGGAAAGGACCCAAAAAATAATTTTTAACCATTTTCACAAAAGTGATTTTTAAATTTTTTTTTTAAAAACGGTGACCCCGGACATGCCGAATTTGCGACATTCTGGAAAGGACCCAAAAAATTTTTAACCATTTTCACAAAAAGTGATTTTTAAATTTATTTTTCGGGACTTAAAACGGTGACCCCGGACATGCCGAATTTGCGACATTCTGGAAAGGACCCAAAAAATAATTTTTAACCATTTCACAAAAAAGTGATTTTTAAATTTTAAATTTTTTATTTTTTTTTTTGGGACTTAAAAACGGTGACCCCGGACATGCCAATTTGCGACATTCTGGAAAGGACCCAAAATAATTTTTAACCATTTTCACAAAACTTAATGATTTTTAAATTTATTTTTCACAAAAAAGTGATTTTTAAATTTATTTTCAGGGACTTAAAAGCGGTGACCCCGGACATGCCGAATTTGCGACATTCTGGAAAGGAAAAAAATAATTTTTAACCCCTTAAAATGAATTTTAAATTTATTTTCAAAAAAAATTTTTTAATTATTTTTTGGGACTTAAAAGCGGTGACCCGGACATGCCGAATTTGCGACATTCTGGAAAGGACCCAAAAATAATTTTTAACCATTTTCACAAAAAAGTGATTTTTTTTATTTTTTTCTGGACTTAAAAGCGGTGACCCCGACATGCCGAATTTGCGACATTCTGGAAAGGACCCAAAAATAATTTTTAAAAAAACATTTTCACAAAAAAAGTGATTTTTTTCTGGAAATTTAATTTTTAACCATTTTCACAAAAACATTTTTTTTATTTTTCGGGACTTAAAAGCGGTGACCCGGGACATGCCGAATTTGCGACATTCTGGAAAGGACCCCAAAAATAATTTTAACCATTTTCACAAAAAGTGATTTTTTATTTTTTCATGATTTTTTATTTATTTTTCGGGACTTAAAAATGGTGACCCCGGACATGCCGAATTTGCGACATTCTGGAAAGGACCCAAAAATAATTTTTAACCATTTTCACAAAAAGTGATTTTTAAATTTTTTTTCGGGACTTAAAAATGGTGACCCGGACATGCAATTTGCGACATTCTGGAAAGGACCCAAAAATAATTTTTAACCATTTTCACAAAAAAGTGATTTTTTTTATTTTTCACAAAAAAATGATTTTTAATTTTATTTTCAAAAAAAAACGGTTTTTTGGATTCTGGAAAGGACCCGGACATAATTTTTAACCATTCTGGAAAGGACCCAAAAAATAATTTTTAACCATTTTTCACAAAAAAGTGATTTTTTTTTTTTTTTCGGGACTTAAAAACGGTGACCCGGACATGCCGAATTTGCGACATTCTGGAAAGGACCCAAAATAATTTTTAACCATTTTCACAAAAAGTGATTTTTTAAATTTATTTTTCGGGACTTAAAAGCAGTGACCCGGACATGCCGAATTTGCGACATTCTGGAAAGGACCCAAAAATAATTTTTAACCATTTTCACAAAAATATGATTTTAAATTTAAATGATATTTTTTTTCGGGACTTAAAAATGGTGACCCGGACATGCAATTTGCGACATTCTGGAAAGGACCCCAAAAATAATTTTTAACCATTTTCACAAAAAAAGTGATTTTTTTTATTTTTTTATTTTTTTTCGGGACTTAAAAATGGTGACCCCGGACATGCCGAATTTGCGACATTCTGGAAAGGACCCAAAAAATAATTTTTAACCATTTTCACAAAAAGTGATTTTTAAATTTTTTTTTTTTTATTTTTAAGGACTTAAAAGCGGTGACCCGGACATGCGAATTTGCGACATTCTGGAAAGGACCCCAAAATAATTTTTAACCATTTTCACAAAAAAGTGATTTTTTTTAAATGATTTTTATTTTTTTTCGGGACTTAAAAACGGTGACCCGGACATGCAATTTGCGACATTCTGGAAAGGACCCAAAAATAATTTTTAACCATTTTCACAAAAAAGTGATTTTTTAATTATTTTTCGGGACTTAAAAGCGGTGACCCCGGACATGCCGAATTTATTTCTGGAAAGGACCCAAAAAATAATTTTTAACCATTTTCACAAAAAGTGATTTTTTAAATGATTTTTAAATTTATTTTAAGACTTAAAAACGGTGACCCCGGACATGCAGATTTGCGACATTCTGGAAAGGACCCAAAAATAATTTTTAACCATTTTCACAAAAAAGTTTTTTTTTTTTTTTTTTTCGGGACTTAAAAAACGGTGACCCCGGACATGCCGATTGCGACATTCTGGAAAGGACCCCAAAAATAATTTTTAACCATTTTCACAAAAATGATTTTTAAAATTTTTCATTTTTCGGGACTTAAAAACGGTGACCCCGGACATGCCGAATTTGCGACATTCTGGAAAGGACCCAAAAATAATTTTTAACCATTTTCACAAAAAATTGATTTTTTTTTTTATTTTTCAGGACTTAAAAGCGGTGACCCCGGACATGCCGAATTTGCGACATTCTGGAAAGGACCCAAAAAATAATTTTTAACCATTTTCACAAAAAAGTGATTTTTTTATTTTTCACAAAAAAGTTTTTTAAATTTACTTTTTCGGGACTTAAAACGGTGACCCGGACATGCCGAATTTGCGACATTCTGGAAAGGACCCAAAAATAATTTTTAACCATTTTCACAAAAAAGTGATTTTTTTTTATTTTTTCATTTTTTAAATTATTTTTTTCGGGACTTAAAAGCGGTGACCCCGGACATGCCGAATTTGCGACATTCTGGAAAGGACCCAAAAATAATTTTTAACCATTTTCACAAAAAAGTGATTTTTAAATTATTTTTCGGGACTTAAAAACGGTGACCCCGGACATGCCGAATTTGCGACATTCTGGAAAGGACCCAAAAATAATTTTTAACCATTTTCACAAAAAAGTGATTTTTAAATTTATTTTTCACTTAAAAGTGACCCCGGACATTTTTTCTGGAAAGGACCCAAAAATAATTTTTAACCATTTTCACAAAAAAGTGATTTTTTTTTTTCAAAAAAAATGATTTTTAATTTATTTTTCGGGACTTAAAAGCGGTGACCCCGGACATGCCGAATTTGCGACATTCTGGAAAGGACCCAAAAATAATTTTAACCATTTTCACAAAAAAGTGATTTTTAAATTTATTTTTCGGGACTTAAAAACGGTGACCCCGGACATGCCGAATTTGCGACATTCTGGAAAGGACCCAAAAATAATTTTTAACCATTTTCACAAAAAAAGTGATTTTTTTTTTTTTCACAAAAAGTGATTTTTAATTTATTTTTTCGGGACAAAAGCGGTGACCCGGACATGCAATTTGCGACATTCTGGAAAGGACCCAAAAATAATTTTTAACCATTTCACAAAAAGTGATTTTTTTTTTTTATTTTTCAGGACTTAAAAACGGTGACCCCGGACATGCCAGATTTGCGACATTCTGGAAAGGACCAAAAAATAATTTTTAACCATTTTCACAAAAAGTGATTTTTAAATTTATTTTTCGGGACTTAAAAGCAGTGACCCCGGACATGCCGAATTTGCGACATTCTGGAAAGGACCCAAAAAATAATTTTTAACCATTTTCACAAAAAGTGATTTTTAAATTTTTCATTTTTCGGACTTAAAAAACCCGGACATGCGAATTTGCGACATTCTGGAAAGGACCCAAAAATAATTTTTA
The DNA here is from genome assembly GCF_034236695.1 of Oncorhynchus nerka. NCBI lineage: Eukaryota > Metazoa > Chordata > Actinopteri > Salmoniformes > Salmonidae > Oncorhynchus > Oncorhynchus nerka. The sequence continues at coordinate 1,966 of NW_027039169.1, read as the reverse complement.
ACCATTTTCACAAAAAAGTGATTTTTTTTCAAATTTTTTTTTTTTCAGGACTTAAAAACGGTGACCCCGGACATGCAGAATTTGCGACATTCTGGAAAGGACCCAAAAATAATTTTTAACCATTTTTAAAATTACAAAAAGTGATTTTTAAATTTATTTTTCTGGGACTTAAAAACGGTGACCCGGACATGCCGAATTTGCGACATTCTGGAAAGGACCCAAAAAATAATTTTTAACCATTTTCACAAAAAAGTGATTTTTTTTTTTTTCGGGACTTAAAAACGTGACCCCGGACATGCGAATTTGCGACATTCTGGAAAGGACCCAAAAATAATTTTTAACCATTTTCACAAAAAAGTGATTTTTAAATTTATTTTTCGGGACTTAAAAACGGTGACCCGGACATGCCGAATTTGCGACATTCTGGAAAGGACCCAAAAATAATTTTTAACCATTTTCACAAAAAGTGATTTTTTAATTTTTTTTCAAAAAAAAATGATTTTTAAATTTATTTTTCGGGACTTAAAAACGGTGACCCCGGACATGCCGAATTTGCGACATTCTGGAAAGGACCCAAAAAATAATTTTTAACCATTTTCACAAAAAAGTGATTTTTTAAATTTTTTTTTCGGGACTTAAAAGCGGTGACCCGGACATGCCGAATTTGCGACATTCTGGAAAGGACCCCAAAAATAATTTTTAACCATTTTCACAAAAAAGTGATTTTTTAAATGTATTTTTAATTAATTTTGGGACTTAAAAACGGTGACCCGGACATGCCGAATTTGCGACATTCTGGAAAGGACCCAAAAATAATTTTTAACCATTTTCACAAAAAGTGATTTTTAAATTTATTTTTCACAAAAAAGGACTTAAAACTTAAAAATGGTGACCCCGGACATTTTTGCGACATTCTGGAAAGGACCCAAAAAATAATTTTTAACCATTTTCACAAAAAAGTGATTTTTTTTTATTTTTTCGGGACTTAAAAGCAGTGACCCGGACATGCGAATTTGCGACATTCTGGAAAGGACCCAAAAATAATTTTTAACCATTTTCACAAAAAAGTGATTTTTTTTTTTCAGGACTTAAAAATGGTGACCCCGGACATGCCAATTTGCGACATTCTGGAAAGGACCCAAAAATAATTTTTAACCATTTTCACAAAAAAGTGATTTTTTTTTTTTTTCAGGACTTAAAAACGTGACCCCGGACATGCCGAATTTGCGACATTCTGGAAAGGACCCAAAAATAATTTTTAACCATTTTCACAAAATTTTTAAATTGATTTTTAAATGTATTTTTTTCGGGACTTAAAACGGTGACCCCGGACATGCCAATTTGCGACATTCTGGAAAGGACCCAAAAAATAATTTTTAACCATTTTCACAAAAAAGTGATTTTTTAAAAACAAAAAAATGATTTTTTAAATTTATTTTTCGGGACTTAAAAACAGTGACCCGGACATGCCGAATTTGCGACATTCTGGAAAGGACCCAAAATAATTTTTAACCATTTTCACAAAAAAAGTGATTTTTAAATTTATTTTTTTTAAATTTATTTTTCGGGACTTAAAAGCGGTGACCCCGGACATGCCGAATTTGCGACATTCTGGAAAGGACCCAAAAATAATTTTTAACCATTTCACAAAAAAGTGATTTTTTTTATTTTTCACAAAAAAGTGGACTTAAAAACGGTGACCCCGGACATGCCGATTTTTCTGGAAAGGACCAAAAAATAATTTTTAACCATTTTCACAAAAAAGTGATTTTTTTTTATTTTCGGGACTTAAAAACAGTGACCCCGGACATGCCGGGTTTGCGACATTCTGGAAAGGACCCAAAAAATAATTTTTAATTTCACAAAAAAGTTTTTTTTTCACAAAAAAGTGATTTTTAAATTTATTTTAAGGACTTAAAAACGGTGACCCCGGACATGCAATTTGCGACATTCTGGAAAGGACCCA
>NW_027039168.1:0-49805 GCF_034236695.1 Oncorhynchus nerka | reverse complement strand
ACCACTAGGCTACCTGCCTCCCCCTCTAACCACTAGGCTACCTGCCTCCCCCTCTAACCACTAGGCTACCTGCCTCCCCTCTAACCACTAGGCTACCTGCCTCCCTCTAACCACTAGCTACCTGCCCTCTAACCACTTCAGCTACCTGCCTCCTCTAACCACTAGGCTACCTGCCTCCCTCTAACCACTAGGCTACCTGCTCCCTCTAACCACTAGGCTACCTGCCTCCCCTAACCACTAGGCTACCTGCCTCCCCCTCTAACCACCAGGCTACCTGCCTCCCCCCCTCTAACCACTCAGGGCTACCTGCCGCCTAACCACTAGGCTACCTGCTCCTCTAACCACTAGGCTACCTGCCTCCCCTCTAACCACTACCTACCTGCCCCCCTCTAACCACTAGGCTACCCTGCCTCCCAACCACTAGGCTACCTGCCTCCCCCTCTAACCACTAGGGCCAACCACTAGGCTACCTCCTCCCCTCTAACCACTAGGCTACCTGCCTCCCCCTCTAACCACTAGGCTACTCTGCCCTCTAACCACTAGGCTACCTGCCTCCCCTCTAACCACTAGGCTACCCTCCCCTCTAACCACTAGGCTACCTGCCTCCCCCTCTAACCACCAGGCTACCTGCCTCCCCTCTAACTACTAGCTACTCTGCTTCTCTAACTACTTTACACCGCCTCCTCTCTCTAACCACTAGGGTTACCTGTTTCCCTTTCAACCACTAGGCTACCTGCCTCTCTAACCATCTAGGGGTCACTCTTGCCTCCCCTCTAACCACTAGGCTACCTGCCTCCTCTAACCACTAGGATACCTGCCTCCTCTAACCACCAGGATACCTGCCTCCCAACCACCAGGATACCTGCCTCCTCTAACCACTAGGCTACCTGCTCTCCTCTAACCACTATTACTTCTTGCCTCTCTTCTAACTAATAGCTACTCTGCCTTCCCCTCTAACCACTAGGGCTACTCTGCCTCCTCTAACCATCAGCCACCTGCCTCCCAACCACTAGGCTACCTGCTTCTCTTAACCACTAGGCTACCTGCCCCCCAACCACCAGGCTACCTGCTTCCCACCTCAACCACTAGGCTACCTGCCTCCTAACCACTAGGCTACCTGCCACCCTCTAACCACTAGGCTACCTGCCTCCTGGCTACCTGCCTCCTCTAACCACTAGGCTACCTGCCTCCTCTAACCACTAGGCTACCTGCCTCCTCTAACTCTAACCACTAGGCTACCTGCCACCTCCTCTAACCACTAGGCTACCTGCCACCTCTACACTCTAACCACTAGGTCACCTGCCTCCTCTAACCACTAGCGATACCTGCCTCCTCTAACCACTAGGGCTACCTGCCTCCTCTAACCACTAGGCTACCTGCCTGCTCTAACCACTAGGTTACCTGCTCCCCCAACCACTAGGCTACTGGCCCCCTCACTACAGGTTACCTGCCTCCTTCTAAACTACACTAGGCTACCTGCCTCCTTCTAACCACTAGGCTACCTGCCTCCACTCTAACCACTAGGCTACCTGCCTCTCTTCAACCACTAGGCTACCTGCTCCACTCTAACCACTAGGTTACCTGCCTTCAACCACTGTTAGTTACTTCTGCTCCCCCACTCTAACCACTACACGGCTCTCTCTAACCACTAGGCTACCTGCCTTCTAACCACTAGGCTATCCAAGCCTCCACTCTAACCACTAGGTTACCTGCCTCCCTCTAACCACTAGGCTACCTGCCTCCCCTCTAACCACTAGGCTACCTGCCTCCCTCTAACCACTAGGCTACCTGCCTCCTCTAACCACTAGGCTACCTGCCTCCCCTCTAACCACTAGGCTACCTGCCTCCTCTAACCACTAGGCTACCTGCCTCCCCCTCTAACCACTAGGCTACCTGCCTCCTCTAACCACTAGGCTACCTGCCTCCTCTAACCACTAGGCTACCTGCCTCTAACCACTAGGCTACCTGCCTCCTCTAACCACTAGGCTACCTGCCTCCCCTCTAACCACTAGGCTACCTGCCTCCCCTCTAACCACTAGGCTACCTGCCTCCCTCTAACCACTAGGCTACCTGCCTCCCCTCTAACCACTAGGCTACCTGCCTCCCCTCTAACCACTAGGCTACCTGCCTCCCCTCTAACCACTAGGCTACCTGCCTCCCTCTAACCACTAGGCTACCTGCCTCCCCTCTAACCACTAGGCTACCTGCCTCCCCTCTAACCACTAGGCTACCTGCCTCCCCTCTAACCACTAGGCTACCTGCCTCCCCTCTAACCACTAGGCTACCTGCCTCCCCCTCTAACCACTAGGCTACCTGCCTCCCCTCTAACCACTAGGCTACCTGCCTCCCTCTAACCACTAGGCTACCTGCCTCCCCCTCTAACCACTAGGCTACCTGCCTCCCTCTAACCACTAGGCTACCTGCCTCCCCTCTAACCACTAGGCTACCTGCCTCCCCTCTAACCACTAGGCTACCTGCCTCCCTCTAACCACTAGGCTACCTGCCTCCCCTCTAACCACTAGGCTACCTGCCTCCCTCTAACCACTAGGCTACCTGCCTCCCCCCTCTAACCACTAGGCTACCTGCCTCCCCTCTAACCACTAGGCTACCTGCCTCCCCTCTAACCACTAGGCTACCTGCCTCCTCTAACCACTAGGCTACCTGCCTCCCCTCTAACCACTAGGCTACCTGCCTCCCCTCTAACCACTAGGCTACCTGCCTCCCCTCTAACCACTAGGCTACCTGCCTCCCCTCTAACCACTAGGCTACCTGCCTCCTCAACCACTAGGCTACCTGCCTCTCTAACCACTAGGCTACCTGCCTCCCCTCTAACCACTAGGCTACCTGCCTCCCCTCTAACCACTAGTCTACCTGCCTCCCCTCTAACCACTAGGCTACCTGCCTCCCCTCTAACCACTAGTCTACCTTGCCTCCCCCTCTAACCACTAGGCTACCTGCCTCCCCCTCTAACCACTAGGCTACCTGCCTCCCCCCTCTAACCACTAGGCTACCTGCCTCCCCACTCCTAACCACTAGTCTACCTGCCTCCCCCTCTAACCACTACAGGCTACCTGCCTCCCCTTCTAACCCACACAGGCCACCTGCCTCCCCCTCCAACCACTAGGCTACCTGCCTCCCCTCTAACCACTAGTCTACCTGCCTCCCCCTCTAACCACTAGGCTACCTGCCTCCCCCTCTAACCACTAGGCTACTGCCTCCCCTCTAACCACTAGGCTACCTGCCTCCCCCTCCTAACCACTAGGTTACCTGCCTCCCCCTCTAACCACTAGGTCCCCCTGCCTCCCCCTCTAACCACTAGGCTACCTGCCTCCCCCTCTAAACACTAGGATACCTGCCTCCCCTCTAACCACTAGGCTACCTGCCTCCCCCTCTAACCACTAGGCACCTGCCTCCCCCTCTAACCACTAGGTTACCTGCCTCCCCCTCTAACCACTAGGCTACCTGCCTCCCCCTCTAACCACTGGCTGCCTGCCTCCCCCTCTAACCACTAGGCTACCTGCCTCCCCCTCTAACCACTAGGCTACCTGCCTCCCCCTCTAACCACTAGGCTACCTGCCTCCCCCTCTAACCACTAGGTTCCTGCCTCCCCTCTAGCCCACTGGGTTACCTGCCTCCCCCTCCTAACCACCTAGGCTACCTGCCTCCCCCTCTAACCACTGGGATGCCTCCCTCCCACTAGGCTACCTGCCTCCCCCTCTAACCACTAGGCTACCTGCCTCCCCCTTCTAACAACTAGCTGCCTCCCCCTCTAACCACTAGGCTACCTGCCTCCCCCTCTAACCACTAGGCTACCTGCCTCCCCCTCTAACCACTAGGCTACCTGCCTCCCCTTCCCCAACAACTAGTCTACCTGCCTCCCCCTCTAACCACTAGGCTACCTGCCTCCCCCTCTAACCACTAGGCTACCTGCCTCCTCTAACCACTAGGCTACCTGCCTCCCCCTCTAACCACTAGGCTACCTGCTCTAACCACTAGGCTACCTACTCTAACCACTCTACCTACTCTAACCACTGGGCTACCTGCCTCCCCCTCTAACCACTAGGCTACCTGCCTCCCCCTCTAACCACTAGGCTACCTGCCTCCCCTCTAACCACTAGTCTACCTGCCTGCCCCCTCCTAACCACTGGGCTACCCACCTGCCTCCCCCTCTAACCACTAGGCTGCCTCCCCTCTAACCACTAGGCTACCTGCCTCCCCCTTCTAACAACTACCTGTCCCCTCTAACCACTGAGCACCTGCCCTCATACACTAGACTACCTGCCCCTCCCCCCTCTAACCACTAGGCTACCTGCCTCCCACCCTCCTAACCACTAGGCTACCTGCCTCCCCACTAGGCTAAATGCCACTAGGCTACTGGGCTGCCCTCTAACCACTCCCCCCTCTAACCACTAGGCTACCTGCCACCCCCCTCTAACCACTAGACCACCTGCCTCCCCTCTAACCACTAGGCTACCTGCCTCCCACCCTCTAACCACTAGGCTACCTGCCTGCCCCCTCTAACCACTAGGCTACCTGCCTCTAACCACTAGGCTACCTGCCTCCCCCTCTAACCACTAGGCTACCTGCCTCCCCCTCTAACCACTGCTACCTGCCTCCCCCTAACCACTAGGCTACCTGCCTCCCCCTCTAACCACTAGGCTACCTGCCTCCCCTCTAACCACCAGGCTACCCAAGCCTCCCACCCTCAACCACCAGGCTACCTGCCTCTAACCACTAGGCTACCTGCCTCCCCAACCACTAGGCTACCTGCCTCCCCAACCACTAGGCTACCTGCCTCTAACCACTAGGCTACCTGCCTCCCCTCAACCACTAGGCTACCTGCCTCCCTACCCTCCACCACTAGGCTACCTGCCTCCCCCTCTAACCACTAGGCTGCCTCCCCTCTAACCACCAGGCTACCTGCCTCCCCCTCTAACCCACTAGGGCTACCTGCCTCCCCTCTAACCACCAGGCTACCTGCCTCCCCTCTAACCACTAGTTTACCTGCCTCCCCTCTAACCACTAGGCTACCTGCCTCCTAACCACTAGGCTGCCTCCCCCTCTAACCACTAGGCTACCTGCCTCTCAACCACTAGGCTATCCTGCCCCTCTAACCACCAGGGCTACCTGCCTCTAACCACTAGGCTACCTGCCTCCCCTAGGCTACCTAACCACCAGGCCTACCTGCCTCCCCCTCTAACCACTAGGGTACCTGCCTCCCCCTCTAACCACTAGTTGCCTGCCTCCCCCCTAACCACTAGGCTACCTGCCTCCCCCTCTAACCACTAGGCTACCTGCCTCCCCCTAACCACCAGGCTACCTGACTCCCCCTCTAACCACTAGTTTACCTGCCTCCCCCCTCCTAACCACTTAGGATGTTAACCACCAGGAAGGGGATGTTGAAGGAAGAGGATGTTAACAGAGAAGGGGCTACCCGTTAACCAAGGGGATGCCCCCAACCAAGTGTTACAGAGAAGACCCCCAAACAGAAGGAACCTGTTACAACTGGGGTGTTACAGAGAAGGAGGATGCCTCCCCCTCTAACCACTAGGAGCCATTTCCAGACCACTGGAGCTGACACCGGGGATGTTACAGAGGAAGGGGTAGGGATGTTACAGAGGAAGGGGTATGATGACTACAGAGGAAGGGGTAGGGGGATGTTCACAGTCTTCGGGGGATGTTACAGAGGAAGGGGGATGCTACAGAGGAAGGGGGTAGGGGGAGGAAGGGGATGTTACAGGGAAGGGGGATGCTACAGAGGAAGGGGATGTTACAGAGGAAGGGGATGTTACAGAGGAAGGGGATGTTACAGAGGAAGGGGTATGGGGATGTTACAGGTACATGGCTCAGTCAAGGACCACTGGTCACAGAAGGGTGTAGAGGAACCAACACACGGGTGACAACACCCCCACCCCTAAAAACACCCATGATGACTTACGTGGCACTGTAGGCTCAACAGTCTTCGGTGAGCAGTGAGAGAGGAGGAAGAAGAGGAAGAGGAGAAAAAGAGGAAGATGAGAAAACAGGAAGAGGAGAAAAGGAGAAAAAGAGGAGGAGGAGAAAACAGGAAGAGGAGAAAAAGAGGAGGAGAAAAAGAGGAGGAGAAAACGAGGAAGAGGAGAAAACAGGAAGAGGAAAAAAGGAAGAGAGGAGAAAACAGAGAAGAGGAGGAGGAAGAGGAGAAAACAGGAAGAGGAGAAAACAGAGAGAAAAGAGGAAGAGGAAAGAGGAAAGAGGAGAAAGAGGAAGAGGAGAAACAGGAAGAGGAGAAAAAGAGAGGAGAGAAAGAATAAGAAAAAGAGGAAGGGAGAGGAGTGGAGAAAAGAGGGAGGAGAAGGGAGTTAAAAAAAAAAAGAAAAAGAATAAAAAGAGAGAACAGAAAAATGTATAGGAAAGGAGAATGGAGAAGAAAGAGGAAGTGGATGGAAGTGGTGTCTGGAAGAGGTGGGTGAGGGAGGAGAAAGCGATTCTGAGAAAGCAGGAGAAAAGGAGGAGCTTTTGAAATGAAACAAAACAGGAAGAGGAAAAAGAGGAGGAGAAAAGAGAGAGAGAAGCCTTTTTGAAAAGGCAGAGAGAGACATGACTATTACAGACCCTTTCCAAAAAGGAGGAAACCACTTACAACCCACCAGACTATTATAGGAGAAGAGGGAGAAAACAATGAACATTAAAAGAGGAAGGGACGAACTTTTTGCATACTTTTTAGGAGAAGTTCTCAAAGTTATCCCCCAAGAGGAAGAGGGTCCCCAAACGGGAAGAGGAGAAAGGTAAGAGTTCTCTTACTCTGCTGAGAGGGTCTTGCTAGGAAGGCTGAAACTCCAATTGAAGAGGGCTGAGGAGCTTGAGATGAGGAAAGAAAACTTCAGGAAGAAGGAAGAGGAGAAATCCTAGGAAGCTAATTGTAGCTTGCAGGAAGGTTAATTGTAGCTAGCTAGCTAAGATGATAAATAAGAGGAGCGAGAGGGAGAGGTTGTGTGAAAGAAAGGAGAAGGGAGTTAAAAAAAAATAAAAGGCATAAAAATGTAGCTAGCAAGAGAGAATGGTCCACAGAAAGAAAGTGTGATGTTTCTGTGTGTGTCTGATTTGGTGGTGAGGGGGCTAATTCAGCGATTCTGAAAAGCAAGAAAATGAGCTAATTGAAATGAAAACAGGCAATTTTAGGTGGCCCGGCAACTCAGAGCATCATGCTGTCAAAGCATCAGGAGTACAGAGAGAGAGAAGCCTTTTGAAAGGCAGAGAGAGACATGACTATTACAGACCCCTTTTCCATTCACCAGGAAAACCACTTACAACCCACTCATACTATTATAGTTAAAGATTTTATCAATGAACATTAAAAGAGATTCTACGATACTTTTGCATACTTTTTTAGCCATTAGTTCTCAAAGTTATCCCCACTTTAGAGAAGAGTGGTCCCCGACAACGTGCAGCTATGTGTACCACACCCCTGTTCTCTCTTACTCTGCTGTGTGTTGGTCTTGCTAGCTGTTCATTGGCTGAAACTCCAATTGCTAGTGGCTGGCCCGCTAAGGATGGGGTTTGAAATAATTTTACTATTTGAATAGTGCCATGAAGTTGTGTTGGATATCCTAGATGACTAATTGTAGCTTGCTAGCAAGGTTAATTGTAGCTAGTAGCTAACGTGTTAATTGTAGCTAGTCTCTGAGAACAATTTAATCTAGCTATATGCTTATTGTAGCTAGCTAGCGAGGCTAACTGTAGCTAGCAAGTGAGGCTAATTGTAGCTAGCTATGGCTAGGCTAATTGTAGATATCTAGCTAGGCTAATTGTAGCTAGCTAGGCCAATTGGCTAATTGTAGCTAGCAATGTTAATTATAGCTAGGCTAGGCTAATTGTAGCTAGCTAGCTAGGCTAATTTTAGGTGGCTAGGTAGACTAATTGTAGCTAGCAAGGCTAATTGTGATAACTGCTGCACTTTCTCACCAACCCCATTCAGAGAAAAACAGCAGCACACCTGTTGGTTGCTCGTTGTAGTCTACTACTCATTTAGCTAACGGTTCATTCTGTAATTTTAATGCATTTACCAGTTTTTGACAATTCCTGCCATTTAATCCTAGTAAAATCCCTGTTTTAGGTCAGTTCCTATAACATCAGATGTACCAGATATATATCTGATGGCTGACTAGTCTCTATAACATGTACCAGATATATCTCTGATGACTAGTCCCTATAACATGTACCATATATATATATATATATCTGATGGCTGACTAGTCTCTATAACATGTACCAGATATATCTCTGATGACTAGTCTCTATAACATGTACCAGATATATCTCTGATGACTAGTCTCTATAACATGTACCAGATATATCTCTGATGACTAGTCTCTATAACATGTACCATATATATATATATATATATCTGATGGCTGACTAGTCTCTATAACATGTACCAGATATATCTCTGATGGCTAGTCTATAACATGTACCAGATATATCTCTGATGGCTAGTCTCTATAACATGTACCAGATATATCTCTGATGGCTAGTCTCTATAACATGTACCATATATATATCTGATGACTAGTCTCTATAACATGTACCAGATATATCTCTGATGACTAGTATCTATAACATGTACCAGATATATCTCTGATGGCTAGTCTCTATAACATGTACCAGATATATATATCTGATGGCTAGTCTCTATAACATGTACCAGATATATCTCTGATGGCTGGTCTCTATAACATGTACCAGATATATCTCTGATGGCTAGTCTCTATAACATGTACCAGATATATCTCTGATGGCTGGTCTCTATAACATGTACCAGATATATCTCTGATGGCTAGTCTCTATAACATGTACCAGATATATCTCTGATGGCTGACTAGTCTCTATAACATGTACCAGATATATCTCTGATGGCTGACTGTATCTATAACATGTACAGATATATCTCTGATGACTAGTCTCTATAACATGTACCAGATATATCTCTGATGACTAGTCTCTATAACATGTACAGATATATCTCTGATGACTAGTCTCTATAACATGTACCAGATATATCTCTGATGGCTAGTCTCTATAACATGTACCAGATATATCTCTGATGACTGAGTCTCTATAACATGTACCAGATATATCTCTGATGGCTGACTAGTCTCTATAACATGTACCAGATATATATCTGATGACTAGTCTCTATAACATGTACCAGATATATCTCTGATGGCTGACTAGTCTCTATAACATGTACCAGATATATCTCTGATGACTAGTCTCTATAACATGTACCCTATATATATATATATATATATCTGATGGCTGACTAGTCTCTATAACATGTACCAGATATATCTCTGATGACTAGTCTCTATAACATGTACCATATATATCTCTGATGGCTATTCTATAACATGTACCAGATATATCTCTGATGGCTGACTAGTATCTATAACATGTACCAGATATATATCTGATGGCTAGTCTCTATTACATGTACCAGATATATATCTGATGGCTAGTCTCTATAACATGTACCAGATATATCTCTGATGGCTAGTCTCTATAACATGTACCAGATATATCTCTGATGGCTAGTCTCTATAACATGTACCAGATATATCTCTGATGGCTAGTCTCTATAACATGTACCAGATATATCTCTGATGGCTAGTCTCTATAACATGTACCAGATATATCTCTGATGGCTGACTAGTCTCTATAACATGTACCAGATATATCTCTGATGACTAGTCTCTATAACATGTACCAGATATATCTATGATGACTAGTCTCTATAACATGTACCAGATATATCTCTGATGACTAGTCTCTATAACATGTACCAGATATATCTCTGATGACTAGTCTCTATAACATGTACCAGATATATCTCTGATGGCTAGTCTCTATAACATGTACCAGATATATTCTGATGGCTAGTCTCTATAACATGTACAGATATATCTCTGATTGCTGGTCTCTATAACATGTACCAGATATATATCTGATGACTAGTCTCTATAACATGTACCAGATATATCTCTGATGGCTGGTCTATAACATGTACAGATGTATCTCTGAGATAGTATATCTGATGACTAGTCTCTATAACATGTACCAGATATATCTCTGATGACTAGTCTCTATAACATGTACCAGATATATCTCTGATGACTAGTCTCTATAACATGTACCAGATATATCTCTGATGACTAGTCTCTATAACATGTACCAGATATATCTCTGATGGCTAGTCTCTATAACATGTACCAGATATATCTCTGATGACTAGTCTCTATAACATGTACCAGATATATCTCTGATGACTAGTCTCTATAACATGTACCAGATATATCTCTGATGGCTAGTCTCTATAACATCCCCTGCATGTCCGTTTGGACACACGTCACTGTCAGCTGAAATCCAGGGAGGTTGATCATCACAGTAGGTGCTCTGTGTGATTCATTAAAGCCCAGGGAGGTTGATCATCACAGTAGGTGCTCTGTGTGATTCATTAAAGCCCAGGGAGGTTGATCATCACAGTAGGTGCTCTGTGTGATTCATTAAAGCCCAGGGAGGTTGATCATCACAGTAGGTGCTCTGTGTGATTCATTAAAGCCCAGGGAGGTTGATCATCACAGTAGGTGCTCTGTGTGATTCATTAAAGCCCAGGGAGGTTGATCATCACAGTAGGTGCTCTGTGTGATTCATTAAAGCCCAGGGATATATAAATGGCTCATTACAAATGACAGCAGGTGTTGCATGTTCTTTTGAAAATATGTTTCCACACTCATTACTTTACTGAGCGTGTGTGTGTGTGTGTGTGTGTATTAGTCTGTAAAATCCCTGTGTGTCTCTCTTCATATCTATAAGGCCTCTGTCTCCTCTGATAGGGTTATAATTCCCAAATGGCACCCTACCCCACGAATAGTGCACTACATCTGACCAGAGCCTTATTGGACCCCGGACAAATGTAGTGAACGATGGAAAGGGTGTCATTTGGGACTCGTCCTGCCTCTATGATTATAACACCCCATACTCTCTCTCTTCTTATCTCTACCACTTCCTGCTGTCTAACACCTACACTTCCTGGTAGAGATTGCGGCTGCTGACAGCGCCCGCAGGCCGCTGGACTCTGATTGATTAACCAGCGACCCCTGACCCTCCAACGAGAGGTTTTAATTGGTTGATGCATAATGATGTGATTCACACTGGAGGAGAGGTGTTCTGGGGACAGAGAGGATCGTAAACTAGGAGAGAACTCAACACCTGAGCTGATGTACGTACGGAGGCACGGCGTGTGTGTTGGCCAACACCGCGTGTCCTGGTTCCCAACGCTGCCCTCCTGCCTCCAGCTCCACTAAAGGAAAGGTTCATGCAGGCTATGCCCACTCCCTTTATACACCAGGCAGGCGACGCCCACTCCCCTTTATACCCCAGGCAGGCGACGCCCACTCCCATTTATACCCCAGGCAGGCTACGCCCACTCCCCTTTATACCTCAGGCAGGCTACGCCCACTCCCCTTTATACCCCAGGCAGGCGACGCCCACTCCCTTTATACCCCAGGCAGGCGCGCCCACTCCCTTTATACACCAGGCAGGCGACGCCCACTCCCTTTATACCCCAGGCAGGTGACGCCCACTCCCATTTATACCCCAGGCAGGCTACGCCCACTCCCCTTTATACCCCAGGCAGGCTCCCTTTACGCCCGCCACTCCCTTTATACCCCAGGGAGGCTACGCCCACTCCCCTTTATACCCCAGGGAGGCTACGCCCACTCCCCTCTCTGAGACACACACCATATCTGACACACACACACACACATCATCTCTGACACACACACACACACACACACACACACCATATCTGACACACACACAGCATCTCTGACACACACACACACATCATCTCTGACACACACACACACATCTCTGACACACACACACATCATCTCTGACACACACACACGCATCATCTCTGACACACACACACATCATCTCTGACACACACACACATCATCTGACACACACACACACACACATCATCTCTGACACACACACACATACACAGCATCTCTGACACACACACAGCATCTCTGACACACACACACCATCTCTGACACACACACCATCTCTGACACACACACACCATCTCTGACACACACACACCATCTCTGACACACACACACCACCTCTGACACACACACCATCTCTGACACACACACACCATCTCTGACACACACACACACAATCTCTGACACACACACACACAAGAAACAGGACAAAATCAGGCCCAAAGAGAGTCCTATTATAGAGAGTCCTATTATAGAGAGTCCTATTTTGGTTTATTGAAGTGTGTCCTCTATGGGAGAGGAGACTTAGTTCTCAGAGGAATGATAAGATTGACACAGAGGCTAGAGAGAGAGTGTGTGTGTGTGTGTGTGTTTGTCCTTCCAGTGTGAGTGTGTGTTTTGTCCTTCCAGTGTGAGTGTGTGTTTGAGGAGGAACTCCACTTGCTAAGTGACTCTCTCTCTACAGTATTTACCAACTCTATCCTTCATCCTGTCCTCTCAGGGAGTCCTGTATTTACCAACTCTCCTTCAGTCCTCTCAGGAGTTAACTCTCTCTCTCTCTACAGTATTTACCAACTCTATCCTTCACATCCTGTCCTCTCTCAGGGAGTTACTGTAAATAACTGTAAACGTACTGTAAAATGTACGGTAAATACTGGAGAGAGAGAGAGAGAGAGAGAGAGAGAGAGAGAGAGAAAGATCCAGATGAGAGGAGCAACTCCTGAGAGGATGGACAGGATGTGAACTCTCTCTCTAGTAGAGGATGTACTGTCTCTAGTAGACAGGATGTGAACTCTCTCTCTCTAGTTACAGGATGTGAACTCTCTCTCTCTAGTAGAAGGATGTGAACTATATCTCTAGTAGACATGATGTGAACTCACTCTCTAGTAGACATGATGTGAACTCTCTCTCTAGTTACAGGATGTGAACTCTCTCTCTCTAGTTACAGGATGTGAACTCTATCTCTAGTAGACAGGATGTGAACTCTCTCTAGTTACAGGATGTGAACTCTCTCTCTAGTTACAGGATGTGAACTCTCTCTAGTTACAGGATGTGAACTCTCTCTCTAGTTACAGGATGTGAACTCTCTCTCTAGTTACAGGATGTGAACTCTCTCTCTAGTTACAGGATGTGAACTCTCTCTCTAGTTACAGGATGTGAACTCTCTCTCTAGTTACAGGATGTGAACTCTCTCTCTAGTTACAGGATGTGAACTCTCTCTCTAGTTACAGGATGTGAACTCTCTCTCTAGTTACAGGATGTGAACTATCTCTCTAGTTACAGGATGTGAACTCTCTCTCTAGTTACAGGATGTGAACTCTCTCTCTCTAGTTACAGGATGTGAACTCTCTCTCTCTAGTTACAGGATGCGAACTCTCTCTCTAGTAGACAGGATGTGAACTCTCTCTCTAGTAGACAGGATGTGAACTCTCACTCTCTAGTTACAGGATGTGAACTATCTCTCTCTAGTTACAGGATGTGAACTCTCTCTCTAGTTACAGGATGTGAACTCTCTCTCTAGTAGACAGGATGTGAACTCTCTCTCTAGTTACAGGATGTGAACTATCTCTCTCTAGTTACAGGATGTGAACTCTCTCTAGTTACAGGATGTGAACTATCTCTCTAGTTACAGGATGTGAACTCTCTCTCTCTAGTTACATGATATGAACTCTCTCTCTAGTTGCTGTATCAACTCCCTGATTAACTCCCAGAGAGAGGACAGGATGTGAACTCTCTCTAGTTGCTGTATCAACTCCTGATTAACTCCCAGAGAGAGGACAGGATGTGAACTCTCTAGTTGCTGTATCAACTCCCGAGAGAGGACAGGATGTGAACTCTCTCTAGTTGCTGTATCAACTCCCTGATTAACTCCCGAGAGGACAGGATGTGAACTCTCTCTCTCTAGTTGCTGTATCAACTCCTGATTAACTCCCGAGAGAGGACAGGATGTGATCTCTCTCTCTCTCTAGTTGTTTCTTCCTGATGAAACCCCATTATTTATGGCCTATTATCCAGATAACATCAACTCTCTGGAGACGAGCACACACACACACACTTTACCGGGTTCACACAACACACACAGACACAGACACACACACGGAAGGTGGAGGGCAAGGGGTTGAGGCAGAAGCAAAGGAACTGAACCAGTGTTGTTTCTAATGGCCAATTAAGGCAGTCATGCAGGTAGGGTCTAAATCATTGTTATTCGAGTAGAGGGAGAGGAGAGGAGAGGAGAGGAGAGGAGAGGAGGGAGCCACCTAACTAAACCAAACATGTAGATATTACCTCAAATCAATCACCTAACCAACCATGTAGATATAACCTCAATCACCTAACCAACCATGTAGATATTACCTCAATCACCTAACCAACCATGTAGATATTACCTCAATCACCTAACCAACCATGTAGATATAACCTCAATCACCTAACCAACCATGTAGATATTACCTCAATCACCTAACCAACCATGTAGATATTACCTCAATCACCTAACCAAACATGTAGATATAACCTCAATCACCTAACCAACCATGTAGATATTACCTCAATCACCTAACCAAACATGTATATATAACCTCAATCACCTAACCAACCATGTAGATATAACCTCAATCACCTAACCAACCATGTAGATATAACCTCAATCACCTAACCAACCATGTAGATATTACCTCAATCACCTAACCAACCATGTATATATAACCTCAATCACCTAACCAACCATGTATATATTACCTCAATCACCTAACCAACCATGTATATATAACCTCAATCACCTAACCAACCATGTAGATATTACCTCAATCACCTAACCAACCATGTATATATAACCTCAATCACCTAACCAACCATGTAGATATTACCTCAATCACCTAACCAACCATGTATATATTACCTCAATCACCTAACCAACCATGTAGATATTACCTCAATCACCTAACCAACCATGTAGATATTACCTCAATCACCTAACCAACCATGTAGATATAACCTCAATCACCTAACCAACCATGTATATATAACCTCAATCACCTAACCAACCATGTAGATATTACTAGACCAGGAACCATCTCAGCTGGTAGTTAACTAGACCAGGACCTGTCTCAGCTGGTAGTTAACTAGACCAGGACCCGTCTCAGCTGGTAGTTAACTAGACCAGGACCTGTCTCAGCTGGTAGTTAACCAGACCAGGACCTGTCTCAGCTGGTAGTTAACTAGACCAGAGCCCGTCTCAGCTGGTAGTTAACTAGACCAGGACCTGTCTCAGCTGGTAGTTAACTAGACCAGGAGCCGTCTCAGCTGGTAGTTAACTAGACCAGAGCCTGTCTCAGCTGGTAGTGAACTAGACCAGGACCTGTCTCAGCTGGTAGTGAACTAGACCAGGACCTGTCTCAGCTGGTAGTTAACTAGACCAGAGCCCATCTCAGCTGGTAGTTAACTAGACCAGGACCTGTCTCAGCTGGTAGTTAACTAGACCAGAGCCTGTCTCAGCTGGTAGTTAACTAGACCAGGACATGTCTCAGCTGGTAGTTAACTAGACCAGGACCTGTCTCAGCTGGTAGTTAACTAGACCAGGACCTGTCTCAGCTGGTAGTTAACTAGACCAGGACCCGTCTCAGCTGGTAGTTAACTAGACCAGGACCAGTCTCAGCTGGTAGTTACTAGACCAGAGCCTGTCTCAGCTGGTAGTTACTAGACCAGGACCTGTCTCAGCTGGTAGTTACTAGACCAGGACCTGTCTCAGCTGGTAGTTACTAGACCAGGACCTGTCTCAGCTGGTAGTTACTAGACCAGGACCTGTCTCAGCTGGTAGTTACTAGACCAGGACCTGTCTCAGCTGGTAGTTACTAGACCAGGACCTGTCTCAGCTGGTAGTTACTAGACCAGGACCTGTCTCAGCTGGTAGTTACTAGACCAGGACCTGTCTCAGCTGGTAGTTACTAGACCAGGACCTGTCTCAGCTGGTAGTTACTAGACCAGGACCTGTCTCAGCTGGTAGTTAACTAGACCAAGACCTGTCTCAGCTGGTAGTTACTAGACCAGGACCTGTCTCAGCTGGTAGTTACTAGACCAGGACCTGTCTCAGCTGGTAGTTACTAGACCAGGACAGTCAGGGGAGAGATCACACAGACATGGAAAGAGACACAGGCAGTAGATTGATCTTTGATATAGAGGGTTGAACACTCTGCCGTCCACAGTCACACAGACATGGAAAGAGACACAGGCAGTAGATTGATCTTTGATATAGAGGGTTGAACACTCTGCCGTCCACAGTCACACAGACATGGAAAGAGACACAGGCAGTAGATTGATCTTTGATATAGAGGGTTGAACACTCTGCCGTCCACAGTCACACAGACATGGAAAGAGACACAGGCAGTAATTAGACAGAGAAGAACATGAATTGGTTGAGATAGAGAGTGAGGGATGGAGAGAGAAAGAGACAGAAAGAGAGAGATGTGAGGCTAATAATGCAGACCTCTCCCTCTCCCTCTCCTCTCCCTCTCCTCTCCTCTCCTCTCCTCTCCTCTCCTCTCCTCTCCTCTCCCCTGGTCCATAATTAGGACAGAATGACTGGGACTTCCATGCCTTTCATTTAGCCAGGACACATTAACAGCTCTCATCTCATCTGTCTTTCTTCTGTGGTCTGTAATGGCTGGTGTTTTTAGATCAAGGTATCAGAGCGTTGTCTGTCTGGCACATTATGCCCCCCCCCCCCCTAATATAGTGCAGAGCCCCTGATCAAACGTAGTGCCCCACATAGTGAATAGGGTTCAATTTGGGACGTAAACTCTAGTTGAAAGAGGGCTTTGTGTGGCTATGATGGCTGATCTGAAAGACTGTCAATTACATCTAGTGTAACAACTACTGGCCTGGTTTGCAATAAGTGGTGGCCTGAACACAATTAGACACACTGCTATTATCACCCTCTCTCTGACGACGGCATTAAGGGAGGTGTGTGTCCTGTCGTCATTCTCGGTGGGGCAGTAGTGCCCTCTAAAGGACCCTCAGGTTTAACCCCACAGTCACCGGATTCATCCTGTCATGTCGGGGTATCTGCTTTTGTCCTTGGCTAGTAAGATCCCAAAGCCTGTGTCTGTTGATGTGGACAGTAGATGGTAGGGCTCGGGAAGGCTTCACCAAAACCCCACCGTTCTGTTTCCATACATACGGGGAAGTGAAATGCCAAAGGTTACTGTAGTTCAATTCATCCACCCTGCTCTTTCTATGTCAGAGTGGGAATTGTATGTATGTGTGTGTGTGTGTGTGTGTGTGTGTGTATTTGTGTGTATTTGTGTGTGTGTGTGTGTGTATGTGTGTGTATTTGTGTGTGTGTGTGTATATTTGTGTGTGTGTGTGTGTGTATTTGTGTGTGTGTGTGTATTTGTGTGTGTGTGTGTGTGTGTGTGTGTGTGTGTGTGTGTGTGTGTATGTGTGTGTGTGTATCAGAGGAGGCTGGTGAGAGGAGATGTATCAGGCTCATTGTAATGCCTGTAATGTCATATACAGTATGAAACGTTATCAGACAAGATTCAACATATTGAAACCACATTGGACTCCGGTCCATTGATTCCATTCCAGACGTTACAATGAGCCCGTCCTCCTATAGCTCCTACTCCGGTCCATTGATTCCATTCCAGACGTTACAATGAGCCCGTCCTCCTATAGCTCCTACTCCGGTCCATTGATTCCATTCCAGACGTTACAATGAGCCCGTCCTCCTATAGCTCCTACTCCGGTCCATTGATTCCATTCCAGACATTACAATGAGCCCGTCCTCCTATAGCTCCTACTCCGGTCCATTGATTCCATTCCAGACATTACAATGAGCCCGTCCTCCTATAGCTCCTACTCCGGTCCATTGATTCCATTCCAGACGTTACAATGAGCCCGTCCTCCTATAGCTCCTACTCCGGTCCATTGATTCCATTCCAGACATTACAATGAGCCCGTCCTCCTATAGCTCCTACTCCGGTCCATTGATTCCATTCCAGACATTACAATGAGCCCGTCCTCCTATAGCTCCTACTCCGGTCCATTGATTCCATTCCAGACATTACAATGAGCCTGTCCTCCTATAGCTCCTACTCCGGTCCATTGATTCCATTCCAGACATTACAATGAGCCCGTCCTCCTACAGCTCCTACTCCGGTCCATTGATTCCATTCCAGACATTACAATGAGCCCGTCCTCCTATAGCTCCTACTCCGGTCCATTTATTCCATTCCAGACATTACAATGAGCCTGTCCTCCTATAGCTCCTACCACCAGCCTCCTCTGGTGTGTCCTTACCTCTAAAGTAACACTATTTTCCTGTGATAACAGTAAAGACTAGGCTTCCCAATCTACTGCAGGTAAACACACCTAAAGTAGAGTCTCTCTCTCTCTTTCTCTCCCCCTCTCTCTCCCAGTCTCTCTCTCTCCCAGTCTCTCTCTCTCCCAGTCTCTCTCTCTCCCAGTCTCTCTCTCTCCCAGTCTCTCTCTATCCCAGTCTCTCTCTATCCCAGTCTCTCTCTCCCCAGTCTCTCTCTCCCAGTCTCTCTCTCCCAGTCTCTCTCTCCTCCCTCTCAGCTGGTCTACCCATCCTCCCATCTCCCAGGCTGCCATTCATCCAGGCTTGATGATAAAAGCCAGACCTCTAATCATCCATCTCTCCTTCCTGTCATCTCCTCCTCCTTTCCTGCTGCCATTACGGAGGACGGAGGAAAACATGTCTCTTATCAATTCCTCCAGACACAGAGGAAAGAGCAGGGTGGATGAAGAGAAGGAAATAGCAGGGTGGATGAAGAGAAGGGCAGGGTGGATGAAGAGAAGGAAATAGCAGGGTGGATGGAGAGAAGGGCAGGGTGGATGAAGAGAAGGAAATAGCAGGGTGGATGGAGAGAAGGGCAGGGTGGATGAAGAGAAGGAAATAGCAGGGTGGATGAAGAGAAGGGCAGGGTGGATGAAGAGAAGGAAATAGCAGGGTGGATGAAGAGAAGCGCAGGGTGGATGAAGAGAAGAGCAGGGTGGATGAAGAGAAGAGCAGGGTGGATGAAGAGAAGGAAATAGCAGGGTGGATGAAGAGAAGGAAATAGCAGGGTGGATGAAGAGAAGGAAATAGCAGGGTGGATGAAGAGAACAGGTAGTATCACATTTTTCATTTCATTTCATTACAGTACAACGGCTTGATTTGTTTGATCGTAGCTAGCTACATAGCTAGCTACATAGCCGTCTTTGTATCAAAGATAATTGTGTAGTCTAGAGCGATTTCCTAGGTTAGCTAGCCAGCTATTGTCGTTCTTTTAACGCAACGTAACGTAATCAACACTGCTAGCTAGCCAGCTAGCCCCGAATAGCAGCACAGTAGAAACTATTACACTCAACGGAACGACTTGATTAGTGTAGTGCCAACAACGCAGCCACTGCCAGCTAGCCTACTTCAGCAGTACTGTAACATTTTAATCATTTTAGTCAATAAGATTCTTGCTACGTAAGTTTAACTTTCTGAACACTCGAGACGTGTAGTCCACTTGTCATTCCAATCTCCTTTGCATTAGCGTAGCCTTTTGTGTAGCCTGTCAACTATGTGTCTGTCTATCCCTGTTCTCTCCTCTCTGCACAGACCATACAAACGCTCCACACCGCGTGGCCGCGGCCACCCTAATCTGGTGGTCCCAGCGCGCACGACCCACGTGGAGTTCCAGGTCTCCGGTAGCCTCTGGAACTGCCGATCTGCGGCCAACAAGGCAGAGTTCATCTCAGCCTATGCCTCCCTCCAGTCCCTCGACTTCTTGGCACTGACGGAAACATGGATCACCACAGACAACACTGCTACTCCTACTGCTCTCTCTTCGTCTGCCCACGTGTTCTCGCACACCCCGAGAGCTTCTGGTCAGCGGGGTGGTGGCACCGGGATCCTCATCTCTCCCAAGTGGTCATTCTCTCTTTCTCCCCTTACCCATCTGTCTATCGCCTCCTTTGAATTCCATGCTGTCACAGTTACCAGCCCTTTCAAGCTTAACATCCTTATCATTTATCGCCCTCCAGGTTCCTCGGAGAGTTCATCAATGAGCTTGATGCCTTGATAAGCTCCTTTCCTGAGGACGGCTCACCTCTCACAGTTCTGGGCGACTTTAACCTCCCCACGTCTACCTTTGACTCATTCCTCTCTGCCTCCTTCTTTCCACTCCTCTCCTCTTTTGACCTCACCCTCTCACCTTCCCCCCTACTCACAAGGCAGGAAATACGCTCAACCTCATCTTTACTAGATGCTGTTCTTCCACTAACCTCATTGCAACTCCCTCCAAGTCTCCGACCACTACCTTGTATCCTTTTCCCTCTCGCTCTCATCCAACACTTCCCACACTGCCCCTACTCGGATGGTATCGCGCCGTCCCAACCTTCGCTCTCTCTCCCCTACTCTCTCCTCTTCCATCCTATCATCTCTTCCCTCTGCTCAAACCTTCTCCAACCTATCTCCTGATTCTGCCTCCTCAACCCTCCTCTCCTCCCTTTCTGCATCCTTTGACTCTCTATGTCCCCTATCCTCCAGGCCGGCTCGGTCCTCCCCTCCCGCTCCGTGGCTCGACGACTCATTGCGAGCTCACAGAACAGGGCTCCGGGCAGCCGAGCGGAAATGGAGGAAAACTCGCCTCCCTGCGGACCTGGCATCCTTTCACTCCCTCCTCTCTACATTTTCCTCTTCTCTCTCTGCTGCTAAAGCCACTTTCTACCACTCTAAATTCCAAGCATCTGCCTCTAACCCTAGGAAGCTCTTTGCCACCTTCTCCTCCCTCCTGAATCCTCCTCCCCCTCCTCCCTCTCTGCAGATGACTTAGTCAACCATTTTGAAAAGAAGGTCGACGACATCCGATCCTCGTTGCTAAGTCAAACGACACCGCTGGTTCTGCTCACACTGCCCTACCCTGTGCTCTGACCTCTTTCTCCCCTCTCTCTCAGATGAAATCTCGCGTCTTGTGACGGCCGGCCGCCCAACAACCTGCCCGCTTGACCCTATCCCCTCCTCTCTTCTCCAGACCATTTCCGGAGACCTTCTCCTTACCTCACCTCGCTCATCAACTCATCCCTGACCGCTGGCTACGTCCCTTCCGTCTTCAAGAGAGCGAGAGTTGCACCCCTTCTGAAAAAACCTACACTCGATCCCTCCGATGTCAACAACTACAGACCAGTATCCCTTCTTTCTTTTCTCTCCAAAACTCTTGAACGTGCCGTCCTTGGCCAGCTCTCCCGCTATCTCGCTCAGAATGACCTTCTTGATCCATATCAGTCAGGTTTCAAGACTAGTCATTCAACTGAGACTGCTCTTCTCTGTATCACGGAGCGCTCCGCACTGCTAAAGCTAACTCTCTCTCCTCTGCTCTCATCCTTCTAGACCTATCGGCTGCCTTCGATACTGTGAACCATCAGATCCTCCTCTCCACCCTCTCCGAGTTGGGCATCTCCGGCGCGGCCCACGCTTGGATTGCGTCCTACCTGACAGGTCGCTCCTACCAGGTGGCGTGGCGAGAATCCGTCTCCACACCACGTGCTCTCACCACTGGTGTCCCCCAGGGCTCTGTTCTAGGCCCTCTCCTATTCTCGCTATACACCAAGTCACTTGGCTCTGTCATAACCTCACATGGTCTCTCCTATCATTGCTATGCAGACGACACACAATTAATCTTCTCCTTTCCCCCTTCTGATGACCAGGTGGCGAATCGCATCTCTGCATGTCTGGCAGACATATCAGTGTGGATGACGGATCACCACCTCAAGCTGAACCTCAGCAAGACGGAGCTGCTCTTCCTCCCGGGGAAGGACTGCCCGTTCCATGATCTCGCCATCACGGTTGACAACTCCACTGTGTCCTCCTCCCAGAGCGCTAAGAACCTTGGCGTGATCCTGGACAACACCCTGTCGTTCTCAACTAACATCAAGGCGGTGGCCCGTTCCTGTAGGTTCATGCTCTACAACATCCGCAGAGTACGACCCTGCCTCACACAGGAAGCGGCGCAGGTCCTAATCCAGGCACTTGTCATCTCCCGTCTGGCTTACTGCAACTCGCTGTTGGCTGGGCTCCCTGCCTGTGCCATTAAGCCCTACAACTCATCCAGAACGCCGCAGCCCGTCTGGTGTTCAACCTTCCCAAGTTCTCTCACGTCACCCCCGCTCCTCCGCTCTCTCCACTGGCTTCCAGTTGAAGCTCGCATCCGCTACAAGACCATGGTGCTTGCCTACGGAGCTGTGAGGGAACGGCACCTCAGTACCTCCAGGCTCTGATCAGGCCCTACACCCAAACAAGGGCACTGCGTTCATCCACCTCTGGCCTGCTCGCCTCCTACCACTGAGGAAGTACAGTTCCCGCTCAGCCCAGTCAAAACTGTTCGCTGCTCTGGCCCCCAATGGTGGAACAAACTCCCTCACGACGCCAGGACAGCGGAGTCAATCACCACCTTCCGGAGACACCTGAAACCCCACCTCTTTAAGGAATACCTAGGATAGGATAAAGTAATCCCTCTCACCCCCCTTAAAAGATTTAGATGCACTACTGTTCCACTGGATGTCATAAGGTGAATGCACCAATTTGTAAGTCGCTCTGGATAAGAGCGTCTGCTAAATGACTTAAATGTAAATGTAAATGAGAAGAAAATAGCAGGTGGATGAAGAGAAGAGCAGGGTGGATGAAGAGAAGAGCAGGGTGGATGAAGAGAAGGAAAGAGCAGGGTGGATGAAACGAAGGGCAGGGTGGATGAAGAGAAGAAAAGAGCAGGGTTGATGAAGAGAAGAGCAGGGTGGATGAAGAGAAGGGCAGGGTGGATGAACAGAAGGGCAGGGTGGATGGAGAGAAGGGCAGGGTGGATGGAGAGGAAAGAGCAGGGTGGATTAAGAGAAGGGCAGGATGGATGAAGAGAAGGGCAGGATGGATGAAGAGAAGGGCAGGGTGGATGAAGAGAAGGACAGGGTGGATGAAGAGAAGGAAAGAGCAGGGTGGATGAAGAGAAGGGCAGGGTGGATGAAGAGAAGGAAAGAGCAGGGTGGATGAAGAGAAGAGCACGGTGGATGAAGAGAAGGGCAGGGTGGATGAAGAGAAGAGCAGGGTGGATGAAGAGAAGAGCACGGTGGATGAAGAGAAGAGAAGAGCAGGGTGGATGAAGAGAAGGGCAGGGTGGATGAAGAGAAGAGCAGGGTGGATGAAGAGAAGAGCACGGTGGATGAAGAGAAGAGCAGGGTGGATGAAGAGAATGGCAGGGTGGATGAAGAGAAGGGCAGGGTGGATGAAGAGAATAAAAGAGAAGGGTGGATGAAGAGAAGGAAAGAGAAGGGTGGATGAAGAGAAGGGCAGGGTGGATGAAGAGAAGGACAGGGTGGATGAAGAGAAGGACAAGGTGGATGAAGAGAAGGACAGGGTGGATGAAGAGAAGGAAAGAGCAGGGTGGATGAAGAGAAGGGCAGGGTGGATGAAGAGAAGGAAAGAGCAGGGTGGATGAAGAGAAGAGCAGGGTGGATGAAGAGAAGAGCACGGTGGATGAAGAGAAGAGCACGGTGGATGAAGAGAAGAGAAGGGCAGGGTGGATGAAGAGAAGAGCAGGGTGGATGAAGAGAAGAGAAGAGCATGGTGGATGAAGAGAAGAGAAGAGCAGGGTGGATGAAGAGAAGAGAAGAGCAGGGTGGATGAAGAGAAGGGCAGGGTGGATGAAGAGAAGAGCACGGTGGATGAAGAGAAGGGTGAATGAAGAGAAGGGTGGATGAAGAGAAGGGCAGGGTGGATGAAGAGAAGGACAGGGTGGATGAAGAGAAGGACAGGGTGGATGAAGAGAAGGACAGGGTGGATGAAGAGAAGGGCAGGGTGGATGAAGAGAAGGGCAGGGTGGATGAAGAGAAGGGCAGGGTGGATGAAGAGAAGGGCAGAGAGAAGGGCAGGGTGGATGAAGAGAAGGGCAGGGTGGATGAAGAGAAGGGCAGGGTGGATGAAGAGAAGGGCAGGATGGATGAAGAGAAGAAAGGAGCAGGGTGGATGAAGAGAAGAGCAGGGTGGATGAAGAGAAGAGCAGGGTGGATGAAGAGAAGGGCAGGGTGGATGAAGAGAAGAGCAGGGTGGATGAAGAGAAGAGCAGGGTGGATGAAGAGAATGGCAGGATGGATGAAGAGAAGGAAAGAGCAGGATGGATGAAGAGAAGGGCAGGGTGGATGAAGAGAAGGGCAGGATGGATGAAGAGAAGGAAAGAGCAGGATGGATGAAGAGAAGGGCAGGGTGGATGAAGAGAAGGGCAGGATGGATGAAGAGAAGGAAAGAGCAGGCGTGGATGGAGAGAAGGAAAGAGCAGGGTGGATGAAGAGAAGGAAAGAGCAGGGTGGATGGAGAGAAGGAAAGAGCAGGGTGGATGGAGAGAAGGAAAGAGCAGGCGTGGATGAAAAATCACCGTTGCAAAAATAAAGTCGTGGAAGAAAATGTATTTTAAACGAGGCAGCCCATTACTTTGTTGATATAAGAACCTGCTACACAAATTGTAAATAAATTGAGGTGCTGATGTTATGAAGTGAAAGAGAGAGAGAGAGAGAGAAACAATGGAGAGAGAGAGAGATAAAGAGGGAGGGAGGGAGGGAGGGAGGGAGGGAGGGAGGGAGAGACAGACAGACAGACAGACAGACAGACAGACAGACAGACAGACAGACAGACAGACAGACAGACAGACAGACAGACAGAGAGAGAGACAGAGAGAGAGAGATAGAGGGAGGCAGAGAGAGAGACAGAGAGACAGAGAGAGAGAAGTAATGTTTACTGTTAATTTTAATTGTTTATTTCACTTTTGTATATTATCTACCTCACTTGCTTTGGCAATGTTAAAACGTTTCCCATGCCAATAAAGCCCCTTGAATTGAATTGAGAGGCAGAGAGAGAGAGGCACAGAGAGAGGCAGAGAGAGAGAGAGAGTGAGGCAGAGAGAGAGAGGCAGAGAGAGAGAGAGGCAGAGAGAGAGAGGCAGAGAGAGAGAGGCAGAGAGAGAGAGGTAGAGAGAGAGAGGCAGAGAGAGAGAGGCAGAGAGAGAGAGGCAGAGAGAGAGAGGCAGAGAGAGAGAGGCAGAGAGAAGGAGGCAGAGGCAGAGAGGTAGAGAGAGAGAGGCAGAGGCAGAGAGGTAGAGAGAGAGAGGCAGAGAGGTAGAGAGAGAGAGGCAGAGGCAGAGAGGTAGAGAGAGAGAGGCAGAGAGGTAGAGAGAGAGAGAGGCAGAGGCAGAGAGGCAGAGGCAGAGAGAGGCAGAGAGAGAGGCAGAGAGAAGGAGGCAGAGGCAGAGAGGTAGAGAGAGAGAGGCAGAGAGAGAGAGAGGCAGAGAGAGAGAGAGAGAGAGGCAGAGAGGCAGAGAGAGAGAGGCAGAGAGAGAGAGGCAGAGAGAGAGAGGCAGAGAGAGAGAGGCAGAGAGAGAGAGGCAGAGAGAGAGAGGCAGAGAGAGAGAGGCAGAGAGAGGGAGGCAGAGACAGAGAGGCAGAGAGGTAGAGAGAGAGGCAGAGAGAGGGAGGCAGAGACAGAGAGGCAGAGAGGTAGAGAGAGAGAGGCAGAGAGAGAGAGGCAGAGAGAGAGAGGCAGAGAGGCAGAGAGGTAGAGAGGCAGAGAGAGAGAGAGGCAGAGAGGTAGAGAGGCAGAGAGGTAGAGAGGCAGAGAGGTAGAGAGGCAGAGAGAGAGAGAGGCAGAGAGAGGTAGAGAGAGAGAGAGGTAGAGAGAGAGAGAGAGAGGTAGAGAGGCAGAGAGGTAGAGAGGCAGAGAGGTAGAGAGGCAGAGAGAGAGATTCAGTGTTGTGATAGTTGAATGCCTCTGGACCAAAGCATTAATATCCAATTAATCTGTGCCCATGTCAGTATCAGATTACCCAGCAGGCTGTTAAAGACCGTCTCCCCCAGTCACTAATCACCTGCTGGGGGAGAGATCAACACACCTCACCCCTGATGACATGAGGCTGTTAAGGACTCTCTCGGTCCCTACCCCCCCACCCCTGATGACATGAGGCTGTTAAGGACTCTCTCGGTCCCTACCCCCCCACCCCTGATGACATGAGGCTGTTAAGGACTCTCTCGGTCCCTACCCCCACCACTGATGACATGAGGCTGTTAAGGACTCTCTCGGTCCCTACCCCCCCCTACCCCTGATGACATGAGGCTGTTAACCCCTGATGACATGAGGCTGTTTAAGGACTCTCTCGGTCCCTACCCCCACCCCTGATGACATGAGGCTGTTAAGGACTCTCTCGGTCCCTACCCCCCCCTGACATGAGGCCCTCTGATGACATGAGGCTGTTAAGGACTCTCTCGGTCCCTACCCCCCACCCCTGATGACATGAGGCTGTTAAGGACTCTCTCGGTCCCTACCCCCCACCCCTGATGACATGAGGCTGTTAAGGACTCTCTCGGTCCCTACCCCCCACCCCTGATGACATGAGGCTGTTAAGGACTCTCTCGGTCCCTACCCCCCACCCCTGATGACATGAGGCTGTTAAGGACTCTCTCGGTCCCTACCCCCCACCCTGATGACATGAGGCTGTTAAGGACTCTCTCGGTCCCTACCCCCCACCCCTGAGACATGCGGCTTCCAGTTGCCCATCCCTGGTATGGACAGTGACGTACCATTAGGTAGAAGAGGCAACTGCCTCAGGCCTCGTATCATGAGGCAACGGGCCTCAAGAGCAGGGCAGGGTACTGGGTGGAGGACAGCTAGATCAGTGACCTAGGTTCAGGGCAGGGTACTGGGTGGAGGACAGCTAGATCAGTGACCTAGGTTCAGGGCAGGGTACTGGGTGGAGGACAGCTAGATCAGTGACCTAGGTTCAGGCAGGGTACTGGGTGGAGGACAGCTAGATCAGTGACCTAGGTTCAGGGCAGGGTACTGGGTGGTGGACAGCTAGATCAGTGACTTAGGTTCAGGGCAGGGTACTGAGTGGAGACCAGCTAGATCAGTGACCTAGGTTCAGGGCAGGGTACTGGGTGGTGGACAGCTAGATCAGTGACCTAGGTTCAGGGCAGGGTACTGGGTGGAGGACAGCTAGATCAGTGACCTAGGTTCAGGGCAGGGTACTGGGTGGAGGACAGCTAGATCAGTGACCTAGGTTCAGGGCAGGGTACTGGGTGGAGGACAGCTAGATCAGTGACCAGGGTACTGGGTGGTGGACAGCTAGAACAGTGACCTAGGTTCAGGGCAGGGTACTGGGTGGTGGACAGCTATAACAGTGACCTAGGTTCAGGGCAGGGTACTGGGTGGTGGACAGCTAGAACAGTGACCTAGGTTCAGGGCAGGGTACTGGGTGGAGGACAGCTAGAACAGTGACCTAGGTTCAGGGCAGGGTACTGGGTGGTGGACAGCTAGAACAGTGACCTAGGTTCAGGGCAGGGTACTGGGTGGTGGACAGCTAGAACAGTGACCTAGGTTCAGGGCAGGGTACTGGGTGGTGGACAGCTATATCAGTGACCTAGGTTCAGGGCAGGGTACTGGGTGGTGGACAGCTAGATCAGTGACCAGGGTACTGGGTGGTGGACAGCTAGATCAGTGACCAGGGTACTGGGTGGTGGACAGCTAGATCAGTGACTTAGGTTCAGGGCAGGGTACTGGGTGGAGGACAGCTAGATCAGTGACTTAGGTTCAGGGCAGGGTACTGGGTGGAGGACAGCTAGATCAGTGACCTAGGTTCAGGGCAGGGTACTGGGTGGAGGACAGCTGGATCAGTGACCTAGGTTCAGGGCAGGGTACTGGGTTGAGGACAGCTAGATCAGTGACCTAGGTTCAGGGCAGGGTAATGGGTGGAGGACAGCTAGATCAGTGACCTAGGTTCAGGGCAGGGTACTGGGTGGTGGACAGCTAGATCAGTGACCTAGGTTCAGGGCAGGGTACTGGGTGGTGGACAACTAGATCAGTGACCTAGGTTCAGGGCAGGGTACTGGGT
The DNA here is from genome assembly GCF_034236695.1 of Oncorhynchus nerka. NCBI lineage: Eukaryota > Metazoa > Chordata > Actinopteri > Salmoniformes > Salmonidae > Oncorhynchus > Oncorhynchus nerka. The sequence continues at coordinate 21,847 of NW_027039168.1, read as the reverse complement.
GGAGGACAGCTAGATCAGTGACCTAGGTTCAGGGCAGGGTACTGGGTGGTGGACAGCTAGATCAGTGACCTAGGTTACATTTACATTACATTTAGGTCATTTAGCAGACGCTCTTATCCAGAGCGACTGGTTCAGGGCAGGGTACTGGGTGGTGGACAGCTAGAACAGTGACCTAGGTTCATCACCAACACCACTGGAAAGATGTAACCTTCCTTATTACTGTAAACCACTACCTATAAGATGTCACCTTCCTTATTACTGTAAACCACTACCTATAAGATGTCACCTTCCTTATTACTGTAAACCACTACCTAAAGATGTTACCTTCCTTATTACTGTAAACCACTACCTATAAGATGTTACGTTCCTTATTACTGTAAACCACTACCTATAAGATGTTTCCTTCCTTATTACTGTAAAATACAGATGTCTGTTGTCTCCACTGCTGTGAACGTCTCAGAGCTCTAACTTGACTTCCTGAACTCTCCTCTCCTCTCCTCTCCTCTCCTCTCCTCTCCTCTCCTCCTCCCAGATGTTTCCACTGTACACTGTCTGCCCTCCCCTCCTCCTCCCAGATGTTTCCACTGTACACTGTCCTGCCCCCCTCCCAGGGTCTAGATGTTTCCACTGTACACTGTCCTCCCAGGGTCTAGATGTTTCCACTGTACACTGTCCTGCCCCCTCCCAGGGTCTAGATGTTTCCACTGTACACTGTCCTGCCCCCTCCCCCTCCCAGGGTCTAGATGTGTGTCCTATACACTGTCCTGTCCCCCAGGGTCTCTCATCACTTCATGGAGATGAGTTGAATGACATTTTCCAGTAAGCCAATGGAGAGAGAGAGATAGGAGTCTCTGTCTCTTCATTGGTTGTCTATAAAAGGCTGCATTGATCTGCAGCTGACAGATAGTCGGATCGTTTTTAACATTTTTACTTAAAAATCCCACGGTTGGTTAGGGGCTCGTAAGTAAGCATTTCACGGTGAGGTCGACACCTGTCGTATTCAGAGCATGTGACAAATAGCATTTTTATTTGATACGTGACTTCAGCCTGCCACTTTCTGAGACAAACATCTCAGACACTGTTGTTAGCTAGCAGGTTGTTAGCAGCTGTCTGAGTCCTGAGGTAGAATGTCAACTATTTGGATGTTGTTTGTTAGGGAAAAGGAGCTGAGGAAAGGACAGAGAAAGGTCCTCTCGTACACAGCCGTGGTGAACCACCTCTCTACTTCCTTTACACAGCCTCTCTACTTCCTGTACACAGCCTCTCTACTTCCTGTACACAGCCGTGGTGATCCACCTCTCTACTTCCTGTACACAGCCTCTCTACTTCCTTTACACAGCCTCTCTACTTCCTTTACACAGCCTCTCTACTTCCTGTACACAGCCTCTCTACTTCCTGTACACAGCCTCTCTACTTCCTGTACATAGCCTCTCTACTTCCTGTACACAGCCTCTCTACTTCCTTTACACAGCCTCGCTCCTTCCTGTACACAGCCTCTCTCCTTCCTGTACACAGCCATGGTGATACAGCATCTCTACTTCCTGTACACAGCCTCTACTTCCTTTACACAGCCTCTCTCCTTCCTGTACACAGCCTCTCTCCTTCCTGTACGCAGCCATGGTGATACAGCCTCTCTACTTCCTCAGAGACAGAGAGAGAGAGAGATGGGAAGAAGAGGTCTAGAGCATTAAGTCCAGAAAGGTTAAAGATGGATGAGTGAGGGGGGTAAAGGTTATAGATGGATGAGTGAGGGGGGTAAAGTATATAGATGGAAGAGTGAGGGGGTAAAGGTTAAAGATGGATGAGTGAGGGGGTAAAGGTTATAGATGGATGCGTGAGGGGGTAAAGGTTAAAAATGGATGAGTGAGGGTGGTAGAGGTTAAAGATGGATGAGTGAGGGGGTCAAGGTTAAAAATGGATGAGTGAAGGGGGTACATGTTAAAAATGGATGAGTGAAGGGGGGTACATGTTAAAAATGGATGAGTGAAGGGGGTAAAGGTTATAGATGGATGAGTGAGGGGGTAAAGGTTATAGATGGATGAGTGAGGGGGTAAAGGTTAAAATGGATGAGCGGGGGGTAAAGGTTAAAAATGGATGAGTGAGGGGTAGAGGTTAAAAATGGATGAGTGAGGGGTAGAGGTTAAAGATGGATGAGTGAGGGGGTAGAGGTTAAAGATGGATGAGTGAGGGGGTCAAGGTTCAAAATGGATGAGTGAGGGGGTAAAGGTTAAAATGGATGAGTGAGGGGGGTAAAGGTTAAACATGGATGAGTGAGGGGGTAAAGGATAAAAATGGATGAGTGAGGGGGGTACATGTTAAAGATGGATGAGTGAGGGGGTAAAGGTTAAAAATGGATGAGTGAGTGAGGGGTAAAGGTTAAAAATGGATGAGTGAGTGAGGGTAAAGGTTAAAAATGGATGAGCGGGGGTAAAGGTTAAAAATGGATGAGCGAGGGGGTAGAGGTTAAAAATGGATGAGTGAGGGGTAGAGGTTAAAGATGGATGAGTGAGGGGGTAGAGGTTAAAGATGGATGAGTGAGGGGGTCAAAGGTTAAAAATGGATGAGTGAGGGGGTAAAGGTTAAACATGGATGAGTGAGGGGGGTAAAGGTTAAAAATGGATGAGTGAGGGGGTAAATGTTAAAAATGGATGAGTGAGGGGGTACATGTTAAAGATGGATGAGTGAGGGGGTAAAGGTTAAAATGGATGAGTGAGTGAGGGTAAAGGTTAAAAATGGATGAGTGAGTGAGGGTAAAGGTTAAAAATGGATGAGTGAGTGAGGGGTAAAGGTTAAAAATGGATGAGTGAGGGGGTAAAGGTTAAAAATGGATGAGTGAGGGGATAAAGGTTAAAGATGGATGAGTGAGGGGTAAAGGTTAAAATGGATGAGTGAGGGGGTAAAGGTTAAAAATGGATGATGAGTGAGGGGTAAAGGTTAAACATGGATGAGTGAGGGGGTAAAGGTTATAGATGGATGAGTGAGGGGGTAAAGGTTAAAGATGGATGAGTGAGGGGGATAAAGGTTATAGATTGATGAGTGAGGGGGGTAAATGTTAAAGATGGATGAGTGAGGGGGTAAAGGTTAAATATGGATGAGTGAGGGGGTAAGTGTTAAACATGGATGAGTGAGGGGGATAAAGGTTAAAGATGGATGAGTGAGGGGTAAAGGTTAAAAATGGATGAGTGAGGGGTAAAGGTTAAAAATGGATGAGTGAGGGGGTAAAGGTTAAAGATGGATGAGTGAGGGGGGTACATGTTATAGATGGATGAGTGAGAGGGGTAAAGGTTAAAAATGGATGAGTGAGGGGGTACATGTTATATATGGATGAGTGAGGGGGTAAATGTTAAATATGGATGAGTGAGGGGGAAAATGTTATATATGGATGAGTGAGAGGGTAAAGGTTATAGATGGATGAGTGAGAGGGGTAAAGGTTAAAGATGGATGGGTGAGGGGGTAAAGGTTAAAGATGGATGAGTGAGGGGGTAAAGGTTAAAGATGGATGAGTGAGGGGGGTAAAGGTTAAAGATGGATGAGTGAGGGGGGGGTAAAGGTTATAGATGGATGAGTGAGGGGTATATGTTAAATATGGATGAGTGAGGGGGTAAATGTTAAAGATGGATGAGTGAGAGGGGTAAAGGTTATATATGGATGAGTGAGGGGGGTACATGTTAAAGATGGATAAGTGAGGGGGTACATGTTAAAGATGGATGAGTGAGGGGGTAAATGTTAAAGATGGATGAGTGAGGGGGTAAAGGTTAAAGATGGATGAGTGAGGGGTAAAGGTTAAAGATGGATGAGTGAGGGTAAAGGTTAAAAATGGATGAGTGAGGGGGTAAAGGTTAAAAATGGATGAGTGAGGGGTAAAGGTTATAGATGGATGAGTGAGGGGGTAAAGGTTAAAGATGGATGAGTGAGGGGGATAAAGGTTATAGATGGATGAGTGAGGGGTAAAGGTTATAGATTGATGAGTGAGGGGGGGAAATGTTATATATGGATGAGTGAGGGGTAAAGGTTAAAGATGGATGAGTGACGGGGGTACATGTTAAAAATGGATGAGTGAGGGGGGGTAAATGTTCAAGTTGGATGAGTGAGAGGGGTAAAGGTTAAAGATGGATGAGTGAGGGGGGTACATGTTAAAGCCATGGTTTGATAAACCAGATGCTCTGGTCCTGAGAGAATTGTCCATCCTCCTTTAGTCAGCAGGACTAAAGATCCTCAATAAAGACTCACAAAGAAAACCAGGATATGACATCACTGAGACATCACTGAGACACACTGAGGAGACACACTGAGGAGACACACTGAGGAGACACACTGAGGAGGCACACTGAGGAGGCACACTGAGGAGGCACACTGAGGAGGCACACTGAGGAGGCACACTGAGGAGGCACACTGAGGAGGCACACTGAGGAGGCACACTGAGGAGACACACTGAGGAGACACACTGAGGAGACACACTGAGGAGACACACTGAGGAGGCACACTGAGGAGGCACACTGAGGAGGCACACTGAGGAGGCACACTGAGGAGGCACACTGAGGAGGCACACTGAGGAGGCACACTGAGGAGGCACACTGAGGAGGCACACTGAGGAGGCAAAGGTTGATAGACACACTGAGGAGGCACACTGAGGAGGCAAAGATGGACACTGAGGAGACACACTGAGGAGGCACACTGAGGAGACACACTGAGGAGGCACACTGAGGAGGCACACTGAAAGACACACTGAGGAGACACACTGAGGAGACACACTGAGGAGACACACTGAGATGGACACTGAGGAGGCACACTGAGGAGGCACACTGAGGAGTCACACTGAGGAGACACACTGAGGAGGCACACTGAGGAGACACACTGAGGAGGCACACTGAGGAGACACACTGAGGAGGCACACTGAGGAGGCACACTGAGGAGACACACTGGTTTGAGACACACTGAGGAGACACACTGAGGAGACACACTGAGGAGGCACACTGAGGAGGCACACTGAGGAGGCACACTGAGGAGACACACTGAGGAGGCACACTGAGGAGACACACTGAGGAGACACACTGAGGCACACTGAGAGACACTGAGGAGACACTGAGGAGGCACACTGAGGAGACACACTGAGGAGACACACTGAGGAGACACACTGAGGAGACACACTGAGGAGACACACTGAGGAGGCACACTGAGGAGACACACTGAGGAGGCACACTGAGGAGACACACTGAGGAGACACACTGAGGAGGCACACTGAGGAGACACACTGAGGAGACACACTGAGGAGACACACTGAGGAGACACACTGAGGAGGCACACTGAGGAGGCACACTGAGGAGGCACACTGAGGAGGCACACTGAGGAGGCACACTGAGGAGACACACTGAGGAGGCACACTGAGGAGACACACTGAGGAGACACACTGAGGAGACACACTGAGGAGACACTGAGGAGGCACACTGAGGAGACACACTGAGGAGACACACTGAGGAGACACACTGAGGAGACACACTGAGGAGACACACTGAGGAGACACACTGAGGAGACACACTGAGGAGGCACACTGAGGAGACACACTGAGGAGACACACTGAGGAGACACACTGAGGAGACACACTGAGGAGACACACTGAGGAGACACACTGAGGAGACACACTGAGGAGACACACTGAGGAGACACACCGAGTCACACTGAGGAGTCAAAGAATACTGTTGTCTTTTATGTTACCAGGGAAACACACAGACCATCACTCTCTACTTGTCTGACCTGAGTAACACATCATTACCTCAGGAAGTAGTAGAGATGGGACCAGACTGACGAGTAGAAATGAATGGATGGAGACATCTCTCCAATTCACCCTGTTTTCCTCCAATCAGCGGGCTACATCTCCTCCCCTCCACCAATAGGCTGCATCTCCTCCTCCACCAATAGGATGCATCTCCTCCCCTCCACCAATAGGCTGCATCTCCTCCCCTCCACCAATAGGCTGCATCTCCTCCCCTCCACCAATAGGCTGCATCTCCTCCCCTCCACCAATAGGCTGCATCTCCTCCCTCCACCAATAGAATGCATCTCCTCCCCTCCACCAATAGGCTGCATCTCCTCCCCTCCACCAATAGGCTGCATCTCCTCCCCTCCACCAATAGGCTGCATCTCCTCCCCTCCACCAATAGGATGCATCTCCTCCCCTCCACCAATAGGCTGCATCTCCTCCCCTCCACCAATAGAATGCATCTCCTCCCTCCACCAATAGGCTGCATCTCCTCCCTCCACCAATAGGCATGCATCTCCTCCCCTCCACCAATAGGATGCATCTCCTCCCCTCCACCAATAGAATGCATCTCCTCCCCTCCACCAATAGGATGCATCTCCTCCCCTCCACCAATAGGATGCATCTCCCTCCCTCCACCAATAGGATGCATCTCCTCCCTCCACCAATAGGCTGCATCTCCTCCCCTCCACCAATAGGATGCATCTCCTCCCTCCACCAATAGGATGCATGCGTCTGTCTGTTGAAGTGCTCATTTGTCTTCACAGATGTAATTAACATGATAACATCCATTACCCAGCGTGCTCTGCTTTACAAAGACAACCCTACAAGCTTGAATTGTGTCTCAAATGGCACACTATTCCTTTATAGTGCACTGCTTTTGACCTGGGCCCATGTGGTCCTGTTTAAAAGTAGTGCACTAACTCGGAATAGGGTCCCATTTGGGACGCGTTGAGGAGCCCTAAACAGCCTTGTAATACTACTGATGGGCTTAACACACAGTAATGAAGAGATGGAGGGATAAGAGGAAGAGGAGGAGGAAGAGGGGGAGGAAGGGGGAGAGGGGAGGAAGGGGAGAGGAGGGGGAAGAGGAGGGGGAGGAGGAGGAAGAGGAGGAGGGGGGGAAGAGGAGGAGGAAGAGGAGGAGGGGGAAGGAGAGGGGGAAGAGGAGGGGGAAGAGGAGGAGGGGGAGAGGGGGGGAGGAAGAGGAGGGGGAGGAGGGGGAAGAGGAGGAGGGGGAAGGAGGGGAAGAGGAGGAAGGGGGAGGAGGGGGAAGAGGAGGAAGGGGGGGGAGGAGGGGGAAGAGGAGGAAGGGGAGAGGAGGGGGGAGGAGGGGGTGAGGAGGAAGGGGGAGAGAGGGGGAAGAGGAGGGGGTGAGGAGGAAGGGGAGAGGAGGGGGAAGAGGAGGAAGGGGGAGAGGAGGGGGAAGAGGAGGGGGGAGGAGGGGGAAGAGGAGGGGGTGAAGAAGAGGAGGAAGAGGATTAGTGGGGAAGAGGAAGATACAAGGGGAGGGGGAGGAGGAAGATAGAAGGGGGGGGAGGAAGAGGAGGAAGGGGAGAGGAGGAGGGGGAGGAGGGGGAAGAGGAGGGAGGGGGAAGAGGAAGGGGAGAGGAGGGGAAGGGGGAAGGGGGAGAGGAGGGGGAAGGGGGAGAGGAGGGGGAAGAGGAGGGGGAAGAGGGGGAGAGGAGGGGGAAGAGGAGGGGGAAGAGGGGGAGAGGAGGGGAAGAGGGGGAGAGGAGGGGAAGAGGAGGGGGTAGAGGGGGAGAGGAGGGGAAGAGGGGGAGAGGAGGGGGAAGAGGGGGGAAGAGGGGGAGAGGAGGGGGAAGAGGGGGAAGAGGGGGAAGGGGGAGAGGAGGAAAAGGGGGAGAGGAGGGGGAAGAGGGGGAGAGGAGGGGAAGAGGGGGGAAGAGGGGGAAGGGGGAGAGGAGGGGAAAAGGGGGGAAGAGGGGAAAAGGGGGAAGAGGGGAAGGGGGAGAGGAGGGGGAAAAGGGGGGAGGGGAAGGGGGAGGGAGGGGGAAAAGGGGGAGAGGGGGAAGAAGAGGGGAAGGGGAGAGGAGGGGGAAAAGGGGGAGAGGAGGGGGAAGAGGGGGAGAGGAGGGGAAAAGGGGGAGAGGAGGGGGAAGAGGAGGGGGAAGGGGGGAGAGGAGGGGGAAGAGGGGGAAGGGGAGAGGGAGGGGAAGAGGGGAAGAGGGGAGGAAGACGGAGAGGGAGGAGGACGGAGGGAGGGAGGACGGAGGGGGAGGAAGACGGAGAGGGGGAGGAGGACGGAGGGGGAGGAGGACGGAGGGGGAGGAAGACGGAGAGGGGGAGGAGGACGGAGGGGGAAGAGGGGGAGGGGGAGGAGGACGGGTGAGAAGGTCGGGGAACTTTCTAGCCTTTATACGTCAATAGAAAGACAGAAACCAACAACCACTTTGTCTTTCTGTAGTCCTGACATGACCTGCTGTAGTCTTTCTGTAGTCCTGACATGACCTGCTGTAGTCTTTCTGTAGTCCTGACATGACCTGCTGTAGTCTTTCTGTAGTCCTGACATGACCTGCTGTAGTCTTTCTGTAGTCCTAACATGACCTGTTGTAGTCCTGACATGACATGTTGTAGTCCTGACATGACCTGCTGTAGTCCTGACATGACCTGCTGTAGTCTTTCTGTAGTCCTGACATGACCTGCTGTAGTCTTTCTGTAGTCCTGACATGACCTGTTGTAGTCCTGACATGACCTGCTGTAGTCTTTCTGTAGTCCTGACATGACCTGCTGTAGTCTTTCTGTAGTCCTGACATGACCTGCTGTAGTCTTTCTGTAGTCCTGACATGACCTGCTGTAGTCTTTCTGTAGTCCTGACATGACCTGCTGTAGTCTTTCTGTAGTCCTGACATGACCTGCTGTAGTCTTTCTGTAGTCCTGACATGACCTGCTGTAGTCCTGACATGACCTGCTGTAGTCTTTCTGTAGTCCTGACATGACCTGCTGTAGTCTTTCTGTAGTCCTGACATGACCTGCTGTAGTCTTTCTGTAGTCCTGACATGACCTGATGGCCTTTCTAGGCAGAGACCCTCTGTCCAGTGTCTGTGTTCTGTTGCCCATCTTAATCTTTTCTTTTTATTGGCCAGTCTGAGATGTGGCTTTTTCTTTGCAACTCTGCCTAGAAGGCCAGCATCCCGGAGTCGCCTCTTCACTGTTGTCGCTGAGACTGGACAGAGGAACTCTGCCTAGAAGGCCAGCATTCCCGAGTCGCCTCTTCACTGTTGACGTTGAGACTGGGGTTTGCAGGTACTATTTAATGATGCCCCAGTTGAGGACTTGTGGCGTCTGTTTCTCAAACTAGAAGGGTCTATGTTGAAGTAGAAGCTGAATCCGTGATGAACCCAGTTAGGAGCTGCGTGGAAGTAGAAGCTGAATCCTGGATAAACCCAGTTAGGAGCTGAATCCGGCATAAACCCAGTTAGGAGCTGAATCAGGTTAAACCCAGTTAGCTATGTGGAAGTAGAAGCTGAATCCTGGATAAACCCAGTTAGGAGCTGAATCCGGATAAACCCAGTTAGAGCTGAATCCGATAAACCCAGTTAGGAGCTGAATCAGGGATAAACCCAGTTAGGAGCTGAATCAGGGATAAACCCAGTTAGGAGCTGAATCAGGATAAACCCAGTTAGGAGCTATGTGAAGTAGAAGCTGAATCCTGGATAAAACCCAGTTAGGAGCTGAATCAGGGTTAAACCCAGTTAGGAGCTATGTGGAAGTAGAAGCTGAATCCTGGATAAACCCAGTTAGAGCTCAATCAGGATAAACCCAGTTAGAGCTGAATCCGGGATGTTAGGAGCTGAATCAGGGTTAAACCCAGTTAGGGAGCTGAATCCTGGATAAACCCAGTTAGAGCTGAATCAGGGATAAACCCAGTTAGGAGCTGAATCAGGGATAAACCCAGTTAGGAGGTGAATCAGGGATAAAACCCAGTTAGAGCTGAATCAGGATAAACCCAGTTAGGAGCTGAATCCGGGGATAAAACCCAGTAGAAGCTGAATCCTGGATAAACCCAGTTAGGAGCTGAATCAGGGATGAACCCAGTTAGAGCTGAATCAGGGTTAAACCCAGTTAGGAGCTGAATCAGGGATAAAAACCCAGTTAGGAGCTGTGGAAGTAGAAGCTGAATCCTGGATAAACCCAGTTAGGAGCTGAATCCTGGATAAACCCAGTTAGGAGCTGAATCCGGGATAAACTCAGTTAGGAGCTGAATCAGGGTTAAACCCAGTTAGGAGCTTCAGGGATAAACCCAGTTAGGAGAGCGGAATCAGGGATAAACCCAGTTAGAGCTATGTGGAAGTAGAAGCTGAATCCTGGATAAACCCAGTTAGGAGCTGAATCCTGGATAAACCCAGTTAGGAGCTGAATCAGGGATAAACCTCTGAATCAGGATAAACCCAGTTAGGAGCTATGTGGAAGTAGAAGCTGAATCCTGGATAAACCCAGTTAGGAGCTGAATCAGGGATAAACCCAGTTAGGAGGTGAATCAGGGATAAACCCAGTTAGGAGCTGAATCAAGGATAAACCCAGTTAGGAGCTGAATCCGGGATAAACCCAGTAGAAGCTGAATCCTGGATAAACCCAGTTAGGAGCTGAATCAGGGATGAACCCAGTTAGGAGCTGAATCAGGGATAAACCCAGTTAGGAGCTGAATCCTGGATAAACCCAGTTAGGAGCTGAATCAGGGATAAACCCAGTTAGGAGCTGAATCAGGGATAAACCCAGTTAGGAGCTGAATCCGGGATAAACCCAGTTAGGAGCTGAATCAGGGATAAACCCAGTTAGGAGCTGAATCAGGGATAAACCCAGTTAGGAGCTGAATCTTAGGAGCTGAATCCGGGATAAACCCAGTTAGGAGCTGAATCCGGGATAAACCCAGTTAGGAGCTGAATCAGGGATAAACCCAGTTAGGAGCTGAATCAGGGATAAACCCAGTTAGGAGCTGAATCAGGGATAAACCCAGTTAGGAGCTGAATCAGGGATAAACCCAGTTAGGAGCTGAATCAGGGTTAAACCCAGTTAGGAGCGGAATCAGGGATAAACCCAGTTAGGAGCTATGTGGAAGTAGAAGCTGAATCCTGGATAAACCCAGTTAGGAGCTGAATCCTGGATAAACCCAGTTAGGAGCTGAATCCGGGATAAACTCAGTTAGGAGCTGAATCAGGGTTAAACCCAGTTAGGAGCGGAATCAGGGATAAACCCAGTTAGGAGCGGAATCAGGGATAAACCCAGTTAGGAGCTATGTGGAAGTAGAAGCTGAATCCTGGATAAACCCAGTTAGGAGCTGAATCCTGGATAAACCCAGTTAGGAGCTGAATCCGGGATAAACCCAGTTAGGAGCTGAATCAGGGATAAACCCAGTTAGGAGCTATGTGGAAGTAGAAGCTGAATCCTGGATAAACCCAGTTAGGAGCTGAATCAGGGATAAACCCAGTTAGGAGGTGAATCAGGGATAAACCCAGTTAGGAGCTGAATCAAGGATAAACCCAGTTAGGAGCTGAATCCGGGATAAACCCAGTAGAAGCTGAATCCTGGATAAACCCAGTTAGGAGCTGAATCAGGGATGAACCCAGTTAGGAGCTGAATCAGGGATGAACCCAGTTAGGAGCTGAATCAGGGATAAACCCAGTTAGGAGCTGAATCCTGGATAAACCCAGTTAGGAGCTGAATCAGGGATAAACCCAGTTAGGAGCTGAATCAGGGATAAACCCAGTTAGGAGCTGAATCCGGGATAAACCCAGTTAGGAGCTGAATCAGGGATAAACCCAGTTAGGAGCTGAATCAGGGATAAACCCAGTTAGGAGCTGAATCCGGGATAAACCCAGTTAGGAGCTGAATCCGGGATAAACCCAGTTAGGAGCTGAATCCGGGATAAACCCAGTTAGGAGCTGAATCAGGGATAAACCCAGTTAGGAGCTGAATCAGGGATAAACCCAGTTAGGAGCTGAATCAGGGATAAACCCAGTTAGGAGCTGAATCAGGGATAAACCCAGTTAGGAGCTGAATCAGGGATGAACCCAGTTAGGAGCTGAATCAGGGATAAACCCAGTTAGGAGCTGAATCCTGGATAAACCCAGTTAGGAGCTGAATCAGGGATAAACCCAGTTAGGAATCGGGATAAACCCAGTTAGGAGCTGAATCCGGGATAAACCCAGTTAGAGCTGAATCCGGGATAAACCCAGTTAGGAGCTGAATCAGGGATAAACCCAGTTAGGAGCTGAATCAGGATAAAACCCAGTTAGAGCTGAATCAGGGATAAACCCAGTTAGGAGCTGAATCAGGATAAACCCAGTTAGGAGCTGAATCAGGGATAAACCCAGTTAGGAGCTGAATCCGGGATAAACCCAGTTAGAGCTGAATCGATAAACCCAGTTAGGAGCTGAATCAGGGATAAACCCAGTTAGGAGCTGAATCAGGGATAAACCCAGTTAGAGCTGAATCAGGATAAACCCAGTTAGGAGCTGAATCTGGGATAAACCCAGTTAGGAGCTGAATCAGGGGATAAACCCAGTTAGAGCTGAATCAGGATAAACCCAGTTAGGAGCTGAATCAGGTTAAACCCAGTTAGAGCGGAATCAGGGATAAACCCAGTTAGGAGCGGAATCAGGGATAAACCCAGTTAGGAGCTATGTGAAGTAGAAGCTGAATCCTGGATAAAACCCAGTTAGGAGCTGAATCCTGGATAAACCCAGTTAGGAGCTGAATCATAAAACCAGTTAGAGCTGAATCAGGATAAACCCAGTTAGGAGCTATGTGGAAGTAGAAGCTGAATCCTGGATAAACCCAGTTAGGAGCTGAATCAGGATAAACCCAGTTAGGAGGTGAATCAGGATAAACCCAGTTAGAGCTGAATCAAGGATAAACCCAGTTAGGAGCTGAATCCGGGATAAACCCAGTAGAAGCTGAATCCTGGATAAACCAGTTAGGAGCTGAATCAGGATGAACCCAGTTAGAGCTGAATCAGGATAAACCCAGTTAGAGCTGAATCCTGGATAAACCCAGTTAGGAGCTGAATCAGGGATAAACCCAGTTAGAGCTGAATCAGGATAAAACCCAGTTAAGCAAGGGATAAAACCAAGGAGCTGAATCAGGGATAAACCCAGTTAGGAGCTGAATCAGGGATAAACCAGTTAGGAGCTGAATTAAAACCCAGTTAGGGAGCTGAATCCGGGGAGATTAGAGCTGAATCGCCCAGTTAGGAGCTGAATCAGGGATAAACCCAGTTAGGAGCTGAATATAAACCCAGTTAGGAGCTGAATCAGGATAAACCCATTTCAGGATAAACCCAGTTAGGAGCTGAATCAGGGTTAAACCTTGTCAGGATAACAATTAGGAGCTATGTGAAGTAACTGAATCCTGGACCCAGTTAGGAGCTGAATCCTGGATAAACCCAGTTGAGCTGAATCCGGGATAAACTCAGTTAGGAGCTGAATCAGGGTTAAACCCAGTTAGGAGCGGAATCAGGGATAAACCCAGTGAGCGGAATCAGGGATAAACCCAGTTAGTATGGAAGCAGAAGCTGAATCCTGGATAAACCCAGTTCAATCCTGGATACCCAGTTAGGAGCTGAATCCGGGATAAGCCCAGTTAGAGCTGAATCAAAGATAAACCCATTAGAGCTATGTGGAAGTAGAAGCTGAATCCTGGATAAACCCAGTTAGGAGCTGAATCAGGGATAAACCCAGTTAGGAGGTGAATCAGGGATGTTAGGAGCTGAATCAAGGATAAACCCAGTTAGGAGCTGAATCCGGATAAACCCAGTAGAAGCTGAATCCTGGATAAACCAGTTAGGAGCTGAATCAGGGATGAACCCAGTTAGGTTCAGGGATTGTCTGAATCCTGGATAAACCCAGTTAGGAGCTGAATCAAGATAAGCCCAGTTAGGAGCTGAATCCCGGGATAAACCTGTTAGGAGCTGAATCCGGGATAAACCAGTTAGGAGCTGAATCCGGGATAACCCAGTTAGGAGCTGAATCTAAACCCAGTTAGAGCTGAATCAGGGATAAACCCAGTTAGGAGCTGAACATAAACCCAGTTAGGAGCTGAATCTAAACTATGAATCATAAACCCTTAGGTGAATCAGGGATAAACCAGTTAGAGCTGAATCAGGATAAACCCAGTTAGAGCTGAATCAATAAACCCAAGCTGAATCAGGGATAAACCCAGTTATGAATCAGGGATGAACCCTTAGAGCTGAATCAGGGATAAACCCAGTTAGTCTGAATCTGACCTTCAACAAGCTCTACTATCATCCCCTTAGGAGCTGAATCATGTTGTCTCCCAGTGACCTTCAGGGATAAACAAGCTCTATTCTCATAAACCCAGTTAGGTTCAGGGATAAGCCAGTTGTCTGAATGACCCAGTTCTGAATCATAGCTTAGGAGCTACCATAAGCAGTTAGGAGCTGGATCGGGGATAAGCCATTGGTTGAATCTAAACTTAGGACCTGAATCAGGATAAGCCCAGTTGGGAGCTGAATCGGGGATAAAGCTTAGAACTCATCCCTTAGGAGCTGAATCATGTTAGGAGCTGAATCTGACCCAGTTAGGAGCTGAATCAGGGATGAACCCAGTTAGGAGCTGAATCCCAGTTAGGAGCTATGTGGAAGTAAGCTGAATCGATAAGCCCAGATAGAAGGAGTTACAGACAGAAGCTGAATCAGGGATAAACCCAGATAGGAGCTATGTGGAAGTAAGCTGAATCGGGACAAACCAGATAGAAGGAGTTACGTGGAATGACTGAACCAAGGGATAAACCCAGATAGAAGGAGTTATGTGGAAGTAGAAGCTGAATCATTAACCCAGATTTCTGAATCAAATGAAGGTACGAGGAAGTCTAATCATAAGCCCAGATAGAAGATAGATAGATAGAGAGAAAAGTTCCCCTTTGGACTCACTGTTCTGGCCCTGGCACATAGAAGAAGAGTTGACATCTCAACATGCAGAAGGATTCACCTTGGGCAGATAGGCACAGCGGACAATGTGTGAATCAGCCTGGATGTTGAAATGCAGCTTTACAATATTCTGCTCGCACTTCTCCTTGGACAACTCCTGACCTAACATCTCAGCAAGCAAGGACTCTCTATTACCATACATACAATTCCAACAGATTGGAGCAAGGTCAGTTGGAAGGGGATTTTTCAGCAACTTCCTTGTCAAACAATGGACCCATCAAAGTCTCCGTACACCCGGCCTTGTTTCAGGCTGACTTACAATATTGTCTGTATTTCATCATACAACATGTCCGTCTGACCCATTCAAGCTCTACTCTCATAGGTCTCTGACCTTCAACAAGCTCTCTCATCCCTGGTTCATGTTGTCTCTGACCTTCAGAAGCTCTTCTCTCATCCCTCAAAGTTCAGTCTCACCTTCAACAAGTCTACTATCATCCCCCTAGTTCATGTTGTCTCTGACCTTCAGAAGCTCTACTATCATCCCTGGCCTCTGACCTGTCTGGTTCATATTTGTCTCTGACCTCAACAAGCTATTCTCATCCTGGTTCATGTTGTCTCTGACCCAGAAGCTCTACCATTAGGTCCTTGTGTCTCTGACCTTCAGCAAGCTCTACTCTCATCCCTGGTTCATAGTCTCTGACCTTCAGAAGCTCTAGATCATCCCCTGGTTCATGTTGTCTCTGACCTTCAGCTCTGTCTATGTTGTCTCTGACCTTCAAAAGCTCTACTATCATCCCCTGGTTCAGACCTTCAGCAAGCTCTACTATCATCCCTGTCTAGTCTCTGACCCAGCTCTATTCTCATCCCTGGTTCATGTTGTCTCATTCAACAAGCTCTACCATCATCCCCTAATTCATGGCCTTTCAACAAGCTCTCTCTCATCCCCTGGTTCATGTTGTCTCTGACCTTCAACGTTCCTGGACCCAGGAATAGACAGCTCAGGCTTAAATGTCTCCATTCATTTTCCAAATGAACGAGGTTCTATCCAAGCCTGGATCTTTACAGTCGGGGCAATGGATGTTGGTTCTTTCATTCTTATTAACAGCGGACTTGTGAATGAGAGATCAGTCTCAGTCGGTCTAGCCCTGACCCAGAAGAGATCAGGTGTTGTCTCAGTCTGTCTAGTCCTGACCCAAAAGAGATTAGGCCTTGTGTCTCTCTAGTCTGACCCAGAATTAGGCCTTCTGACTGTCTAGTCCTGACCCAGAATCTCAGAGTCCTGACCCAGAAGAGATCCTTGTCTCTGTCAGTCTGTCTAGTTCTGACCCAGAATAGATCAGGCCTGTCTCTCCATCTGTCTAGTTCTGACCCAGAATAGATCAGGCCTTGTCTCTCAGTCCGTCTAGTTCTGACCCAGAATAGATCAGGCCTTGTCTCTCAGTCGGTCTAGTCCTGATCCAGAATAGATCAGGCCTTGTCTCTCAGTCTGTCTAGTTTCTGACCCCAGAATAGATCAGGCCTTGTCTCAGTCTGTCTAGTTCTGACCCAAGAATAGATCAGGCCTCGTCTCAGTCTGTCTAGTTCTGACCCAGAATAGATCAGGCCTTGTCTCTCAGTCCGTCTCTGAGTCAGGTGTTGTCTCTCAGTCTGTCTAGTTCTGACCCAGAATAGATCAGGCCTCGTCTCTCAGTCTGTCTAGTTCTGACCCAGAATAGATCAGGCCTCGTCTCTCAGTCTGTCTAGTTCTGACCCAGAATAGATCAGGCCTTGTCTCTCAGTCTGTCTAGTTCTGACCCAGAATAGATCAGGCCTTGTCTCAGTCTGTCTAGTTCTGACCCAGAATAGATCAGGCCTTGTCTCAGTCTGTCTAGTTCTGACCCAGAATAGATCAGGCCTCGTCTCAGTCTGTCTAGTTCTGACAGAGAATAGATCAGGCCTTGTCTCTCAGTATGTCTAGTTCTGACCCAGAATAGATCAGACCTTGTCTCTCAGTCTTTTACAGTAAATTCCCAGCTACAACATGAAATAGTTTCATTTCCTCCTCCTCCTCTCGTCTCCTCCTCTCCTTCCCTCCCTCTCTCTCTCTCTCACCCCTGGCCTTCTCTAAGGGCTCTGCCTTTATCTATTGACAGTCATTATTTCTAGAGTGTTTCTCCAGAGTCTATCAGTCTGGGAGGATCACAGAGCCAGAAGCACATCTTCTGAGGGCTGACAGACGACATGTCAGCGTTCTCTAGAGGCTCTTTCTCTCCCTCTCTCTCTCTCTCAGTTTGTTGTCTTGTTGGTTTTGTTTAGCGTCTTTTTTCATCTCTCGACTCTCCCAGGACTACTGCTACACTTAACCGGCTAAGTCACACACACACACTACACTTAACCGTCTCTCCTTCCTTTCATAGGTTGTCAGATCTCCCAGCTCTCTCTGGGACAGAAACAAACGTCTGATCAGGCATAAAGGACAGCTAAATGTCCACACACACACGCTGATATCCCCTAGAGAGGCTCCACTAGTAAAGGTACGTGTCATGTTGATAATATGAAATATCACCACGGCCTCCGAACTGGAATTATCTCACTCACACACACACACACACACACACACACAGTCTACAGTACACTGGTATGTAACAACCTGCTGAAACACACACACACACACACACACACAGTCTACAGTACACTGGTATGTACCAACCTGCTGAAACTACACACACACACACAGACACACACAGACACACAGTCTACAGTACACTGGTATGTAACAACCTGCTGAAACACACACCAGGATATGACATCACTGTGGTACAGCACACTGGGATGAGGTGACACACTGAGAGGCACACTGAGGAGGCACACTGAAACACTGAGGAGAGGCACACTGAGGTGACACACTGAGAGGCACACTGAGGAGGCACACTGAGAGGCACACTGAGGAGGCACTGGTAGGCACTGAGGAGGCACACTGAGGAGGCACACTGAGGAGGCACACTGAGGAGACCCTGAGGAGGCACACTGAGGCACACTCACACTGAGGAGGCACACTGAGGAGGCACACTGAGGAGCACACTGAGGAGGCACACTGAGGAGGCACACTGAGGAGACACACTGAGGAGACAAACTGAGGAGACACACTGAGGGTCACACTGAGGAGACACACTGAGGAGGCACACTGAGGAGGCACACTGAGGAGCACACTGAGGAGGCACACTGAGGAGGCACACTGAGGAGGCACACTGAGGAGACACACTGAGGAGACACACTGAGGAGACACACTGAGGAGACACACTGAGGAGTCACACTGAGGAGACACACTGAGGAGACACACTGAGGAGACACACTGAGGAGACACACTGAGGAGACACACTGAGGAGACACACTGAGGAGACACACTGAGGAGGCACACTGAGGAGGCACACTGAGGAGGCACACTGAGGAGGCACACTGAGGAGGCACACTGAGGAGGCACACTGAGGAGGCACACTGAGGAGGCACACTGAGGAGGCACACTGAGGAGACACTACAATTACTGAGGTTTAAATATATAGAGTACTGTACACACTACAATTACTGAGGTTTAAATATATAAGTACTGTACACTACAATTACTGAGGTTTAAATATATAAAGTACTGTACACACTACAATTACAGGGTTTAAATATATAGAGTACTGTACTACAATTACTGAGGTTTAAGTATATAGAGTACTGTACACACTACAATTACTGAGGTTTAAATATATAGGTACTGTACACACTACAATTACTGAGGTTTAAAAATAACTGTACACACTACAGTTAATGAGGCAAATATTGAGCTGTAGACACTAAATTACTGAGGTTTAAATATATAGAGTACTGTACACACTACAATTACTGGGGTTTAAATATTCAAACTGATAATACAATTATGAGGTTTAAATATCAGGCTAAAACTGAGGTTTAAATATAATGTGTCATTGAACCAATTTAAAAATAACTGGACACTTTAATGAGGCAGTGATTGAGCTGAAGGCGAAGGCACGCAGGGCATTCTACGCCATTAGCAAAACACATTTCCAAACTGGGGGTGCTTTATAGCAGAGGCTAAAACGTGTGGAATGTGTCATTGAACCAATTTGAACTTTATGGAGCGAGGTGTGGGGGTCCACTTTATAGCAGAGAGGTGTGGGGTCCACTTTATAGCAGAGAGGTGTGGGGTCCACTTTATAGCAGAGAGGGTGTGGGGTCCCTTTATAACCCAGCAGAGAGGTGTGGGGTCACTTTATAGCAGAGGAGGTGTGGGGTCCACTTTATAGCAGAGGTGTGGGGTCCACTTTATAGCAGAGGTGTGGGTCCACTTTATAGCAGAGAGGTGTGGGAGTCCCTTTATAGCAGAGAGGTGTGGGGTCCCCTTTATAGCAGAGGTGTGGGGTCCACTTTATAGCAGAGAGGTGTGGGGTCCACTTTATAGCAGAGGTGTGGGGGTCCACTTTATAGCAGAGAGGTGTGGGGTCCACTTTATAGCAGAGAGGTGTGGGGTCCACTTTATAGCAGAGGGTGTGGGGTCCCACTTTATAGCAAAGTGTGGGGTCCACTTTATAGCAGAGGGTGTGGGGTCCACTTCACTTGCAAGGGTGTGGGGGTCCACTTTATAGCAGAGAGGTGTGGGGTCCACTTTATAGCAGAGAGGTGTGGGGTCCACTTTATAGCAGAGGTGTGGGGTCACTTTATAGCAGAGGTGTGGGGTCCACTTTATAGCAGAGAGGTGTGGGGTCACTTTATAGCAGAGAGTGTGGGGTCCACTTTATAGCAGAGGTGTGGGGTCCACTATAGCATAGAGAGGTGTGGGGTCCACTTTATAGCAGAGGTGTGGGGTCCACTTTATGAGAGAGGTGTGGGGTCCACTATATAGCAGAGAGAAGGTGTGGGGTCCACTTTATAGCAGAGAGGTGTGGGGTCCACTTTATAGCAGAGATGTGTGGGGTCCACTTTATAGCAGAGGTGTGGGGTCCACTTTGTAGCAGAGATGTGCGGGGTCCACTTTATAGCAGAGAGTGTGGGGTCCACTTTATAGCAGAGAAGGTGTGGGGTCCACTATAGCAGAAAGGTGTGGGGTCCACTTTATAGCAGAGGGGTGTGGGGTCCACTTTATAGCAGAGGGTGTGGGGTCCACTTTATAGCAGAGAGGTGTGGGGTCCACTTTATAGCAGAGGTGTGGGGTCACTTTATAGCAGAGAGGTGTGGGGTCCACTTTATGGAGCGAGTGTGGGGTCCACTTGCAAAACAGATGTCACCCAATGGACAAACACCCCATTGAAACCCTACATTGAGAGTTCTGTAAGATTCTCCTTCATGTCAGAAGGAAAACTACAAACAATGCATGCTGGGAAGAATTAGGCCAATATCCACTAAATAATAAAAACTCAAAAAAAGAGCAATTATGTTTTGAAACATCTAAAAATACAGTGATCCCCCTCTCCTATCATTACCAACCCTGCAATGCCAAGAGCTGAGCAGAGAGAAAAGAGTCCCCTCATCCAGCTGGTCTGGAGTTCACTAACCTGTTCTACTAACACCCTGAAGCCTCAGTCCCCTCATCCAGCTGGTCCTGGGGCTGAAGTTCACTAAGCTGGTCCTGGGTTCAATGTTCTACTAACACCCTGAAGCCTCAGTCCCCTCATCCAGCTGGTCCTGGAGTTCACTAACCTGTTCTACTAACACACTGAAGCCTCAGTCCCCTCATCCAGCTGGTCCTGGTTCACTAACCTGGAATCTCAGTCCCCTCATCCAGCTGGTCCTGAGTTCACTAACCTGTTCTACTAACACACTGAAGCCTCAGTCCCCTCATCCAGCTGGTCCTGGGGCTGAGTTCACTAACCTGTTCTACTAACACACTGAAGCCTCAGTCCTCATCCAGCTGGTCCTGAGTTCACTAACCTGTTCTACTAACACACTGAAGCCTCAGTCCCCTCATCCAGCTGGTCCTGAGTTCACTAAATGTTCTACTAACACACTGGAAGCATCAGTCCCCTCATCCAGCTGGTCCTGGGGATGAGTTCACTAACCTGTTCTACTAACACACTGAAGCATCAGTCCCTCATCCAGCTGGTCCTGAGGTTCAGTCACCTGTTCTACTAACACACTGAAGTCTCAGTCCTCATCCAGCTGGTCCTGGAGTTCACTAACCTGTTCTACTAACACACTGAAGCATCAGTCCCCTCATCCAGCTGGTCCTGGAGTTCACTAACCTGTTCTCCTACTAACACACTGAAGTCTCAGTCCCCTCATCCAGCTGGTCCTGAGTTCACTAACCTGTTCTACTAACACACTGAAGCCTCAGTCCCCTCATCCAGCTGGTCCTGAGTTCACTAACCTGTTCTACTAACACACTGAAGTCTCAGTCCCCTCATCCAGCTGGTCCTGAGTTCACTAACCTGTTCTACTAACACACTGAAGCCTCAGTCCCTCATCCAGCTGGTCCTGGAGTTCACTAACCTGTTCTACTAACACACTGAAGTCTCAGTCCCCTCATCCAGCTGGTCCTGGGTTCACTAACCTGTTCTACTAACACGCAGAGTCTCAGTCCCCTCATCCAGCTGGTCCTGGGGCTGAGTTCACAAACCTGTTCTACAACACACTGAAGCCTCAGTCCCCTCATCCAGCTGGTCCTGAGTTCACTAACCTGTTATACTAACACACTGAAGCCTCAGGACCAGAAAATCGAATCAATCAGAATAAACCAAATGACCACAAAGTCAAAACAAAACTACATTGCTTATTGGGAAACACAAACACAAAGCAAAATGCAGTCCTCTCTGTCCCTAAATAGACAGTACACTGTGGCTAACTATTTGACTATGGTTACTGATCAAAACCGTAGAAAAACCTTGACAAAGTACAGGCTCAGTGAGCACAGCCTTGCCATTGAGAAGGGTAGACACAGGAAAACCTGGCTCCCTGTAGAGGAAAGGCTGTGCAACCACTGGACCACAGCAGACCCTGGCTCCCTGTAGAGGAAAGGCTGTGCAACCACTGCCCAACAGCAGACCCTGAGACGGAGCTGCATTTCCTGACAAAATGTAAAATAGAAAACAATTAGAGAGTGTAATTTCCCCAAATTTGAAACCCTTATTCAAGGTTTCAAATACCTCTCTGATGAGAATAGGCTCCCTGTTGGGGGAGGACGCAGAGAGCTGTGGGTTGGCAGCGCA